>NW_021635732.1:0-132096 GCF_004799145.2 Neltuma alba
GAGCAATGGTGTGGGACCTAATATAGAGGAAAGGTGATGGATCATGTGGCCAGATCAGAAAGAATGGATGTGCAAAATTATGGAATGAACAATTTCAGGGTCAGATGGGGAAACCTAGATGTGCGGGTAAATCTTGTGTTACGTGAATGCACCCTGCAAAGGTTGGCAAATGTCAGGACTACCTTGCCCACATGCAGTGCTGCAATCAAGAAGGTATATGGTAAAATATATGCTATGTCGAGGATTGCTTTTTACTCTCAGCCCAAAAGAAAATTTATGGCAGACTCATGATTCCAGTTGAGACCCATGACATCCCTAGGCCAGATTCCCTTCGATATGAAGATTACTCGTCCACCATCTTCCTACAAACCACCATTGACAACTCGGCGTGCTGGAAGACCCAAGGTAGGAGGATTGAATCACAATTCCAAGAAGAGAAGCGTATCATTGCTCAGGATGTGGTGAAGCTGGTCACACTAGAAAGATTTGCACTAACCCGAACCCTGGGTGACTTTGTTGCTCAAAATGGTCTTTTATTTTTTTGGTTCAACACACAGCTACTTTTGTACATAAATGAGCCCCACTATGTAGTTGTTGAGTTGTTGGGGAAGTAGCTATGACAACCCCATTTTGATTTTTTGGTGGGGGTTTGATTATATTTTGTATAGTGGTGTCAATTTTGAAAAATTTCATGACAGTAGGTGACTATAGCTGTCGCAGGATATGTTAGGCTGTAATCTGTCCACATGCAAATGGACTATTTTTAGTTGTAATATTTGTATGTATGTTGCAAATTGTGTAATGTCACTTGCAACGGAGATTCCCTGCCTGTCCACTGACGGACAGCTTCTTCGGGTGAAGGTCGTCATATGTAATGGACTGATTACAGTTGTGAATATATATATATATGTAGTTGCCAATTGTCTAATGTCACTTGCAAATGGTATAACGAAACCATACTTGGACAGCTTCTCCAGGTGAATCAGTCCACATGCAAATGGACTATTTTTAGTTGTAAATATTTGTATGTATGTTGCAATTGTGTAATCTCACTTGCAAACGGAGATTCCCCTGCCTGTCCACTGACGGACAGCTTCTTCGGGTGAAGGTCGTCATATGTAAATGGACTGATTACAGTTGTGAATATATATGTATGTTGCCAATTGTCTAATGTCACTTGCAAATGGTATAAGAAACCATACTTGGACAGCTTCTCCAGGTGAATCAGTCCGCATGCAAATGGACTATTTTTAGTTGTAAATATTTGTATGTATGTTGCAAATTGTCTAATCTCACTTGCAAACGGAGATTCCCTTGCCTGTCCACTGACGGACAGCTTCTTCGGGTGAAGGTCGTCATATGTAAATGGACTGATTACAGTTGTGAATATATATATGTATGTTGCCAATTGTCTAATGTCACTTGCAAATGGTATACGAAACCATACTTGACAGCTTCTCCAGGTGAATCAGTCCGCATGCAAATGGACTATTTTTAGTTGTAAATATTTGTATGTATGTGGCAAATTGTCTAATCTCATTTGCAAATGGGCCCTTGCACACCTGTTCACCCACGGACACCTCCTTCAGTACGAGTAGGTCAGATGCAAATGGATTATTTATAGTTGTGAAAATATGCATGTATGGTGTGAATTGTCTAGTCCCACTTGTAAATGGGCTGTCCCACACTTAATAAGACGCATGCATCAGGTGAATCAGTCCACATGTGAAGCCAAGTATGTGTCTTGCAAATTAGCTAGTCCCCCTTGCCAATATGAACGGACGATTCCACGTGTGAATATAGGTATGTATTTTAAAATAGGCTAGTTCCCCTTGCAAATGCGCTCTCCCCGCACTTGTTCCCTCACGGACACATGCTTCAGCTGGACCAGTCGACATGTGAACGGACTGATTCCACGTGTGAATATCGGTATGTGTTTGCAAATTGGCTAGTTCCCCTTGCAAATGCGCACCCTGTTCAGGTCAAGGACGGCACATGTAAATGGACTGATTACAGTTGTGAATATATGTATCGGAGTAGCAAATTCCCTAGTTCCTCATGGAAATGGACACCTTATTCAGGTGAAGGAGGGCACTTGCATATTTAAGAGGACACGTTGTTCAGCAGATGAACGACACTTGTGAATGCTCTAATTTCTGTTGTTAACTTATTTGTCTCTCTTGCAAATTGTCTAATCGTTCGTGCAAAGGTCTAATCCCTGATGTAGGTTGTTCAGTTGGAAATGGACGAACATTTGGTGTTAATTCCTGTTTTTTTGGTGCAAATTCCCTAATTTTGTGTTGTTAACCGTACATCTAATGAAAGTAAACAAGTAGTGATAATATGAATCCATCAAAACAGTCTTCATTAACATCGTTTGTATGCACAACATTTTAGTCCGCATAAAGTGTTCACAACAACAATTACAGTGCTTATCAGCAAAAACTACAAGGTAGGAATTTGATCAGTCATCGCTTTCTCTTGCGTTGTCTGTTAATGTGGTCAAGGTGTTTGGTAACAGCATCTGACTTGATGTTTCTTTGATGCGTCACGAGCCACCACAATAGCTCACACCGTATAGATGTGTATTGATCCTATGGGACAACAACAACTGTTCTCAGTAAGTTGACACAAATGCATGATGTCATTAATATATAATTCAACACCTACCGCTGTATAATAAGGCATGGTGAATAGAACTCCATCCTTCTCTTGTGGTTGGGCCACTCTCTTAGATATGTGATGACATGAACCCCACAATCATCACTGAAAAAATGAACACATCACTATGCTGGCTTATGTATGTCGATTATAATTTATGACAAATAACTTTCAGTGAACAAAAGACTCACGTATTGTCTTGAACATGAACCGTGGGATACAAGATGTCATTGTTTGAATCTGGGTTGGCCAACCCCTCCAGCTCAGGCTTCACTCTCCTTAGTATTTCAATGAAGTGTGCCCTCTACACAATTACAGATGATTATCACACAGGGGATACTATGGTTGTCCAACACAAAAGTAGCAGAATAATTACACCACTTACAAAAGTTTGCGCCATCATTTGCTGCCCCTTTAATGCTGGATCAGACTTATTCTTCTTCTTTTGGTGCTTCATTGTATCCTCACCACCACGCAGAGAGTCCAGCATAAAACTTTAGTGTGCTCGGTTCAAACACAAAGCAAAACCAATGCAGTGCAAACACAACAGTGCAAATATGTATTCACATTCAGCCAAATTGTATCCCACGTGTTGGGGAAGTAGTTCTTTCAGGTGTTTGTCCACTTGCCATGCTGTGTGTTGCTGCACCATCCTTGCCTATCACAACAGCAAATTGCACAGCAATGCAAATTGTCAGTGAAGAAACTGTATCGATAACTTTATTGCACAATTTAAAGCATTGATCCATTAACAGGGGATAGCACTAACCGTGAAATCTGCATCAAATATGTGTCTTTTAACCGCAGAGGCACTCTCATGTTGGTCAGCGTTCAAGGTGTGGGCAATCAGAGTCATGATCTGTAGAATAAAGGAGCAGGAAATTAAATTAAAATTGTGGCACATTCCATATATGGCCACTTTGATGTAACTTGAATAGGTGCACGTACCCTGTTGCTTATCCACCTTCTGGGACCCAGTGCTTGTAGGTCTGATCGTGTTGCCAAATGCCCAAACATATCTACCATGACCCTACAACAAATATGAAAGTGAAAATAAGTAGTCAGTGTTGCATAGTAGTATTATTCACAGGCTGTCTTTTCCATAATAACTGACTATACTTACTCTTGAGCCTCATCTGGTTGACACCACTCAGTACACACAGTATAAAATGCATCCCTGTCACTCATTTTCACCTTTCTGCCATAAGTAGACATGTAAGGAGATTTAACTGCTGGGACTTTACGTCTACTTGACCTCCTTGTGGGTAGCTGCACTGCTTTGCCCACCATTTTCCCTTCTTCCGTTTGAGCTGCCTGTTCATCTTCAGTATCCTTATCTGCAGCTTCATCTTCTCTCACATTGTCGTTCTTCGTCTTCATCTTCCTCTTTCTTCTTCTTCTTCTTCTTGCTGTTCATCATCATGCAATTTGTCACCACTTTCATGTGTTTCTCCGCTCTCTACAGTCATAACTTCATCATGTTGTGGCCGCTCATTTTCATCCTCCTCAGTGTGGTGTTCTTTTCCTTCTTCTTCATTGCCTCCCCGGTTAAGAAGTTTATTTTCCAGCTTAACTAATTCATCACAAACTAAGTTTTGAATCTTGGTCATCTCATTGTTCAATGTGTTGTGTTGTTGAATTGAGCCAAAACTCCTTAATGTCCTGCACATTGTAAATGTATGTCATCAAACAGATATTAAGTCTCACCAACAGACATTATCACATTGGTATTACTCACCGGATGATGGAAACTTGTACTGCTCCCCGGTTGTGTTGACTCATTCACTTCAGCAGCGGGTGGACTGTAGAAAATGCCATGTCGACTCTCCTTTTCCGCATCAATTCTCCTCTTCACAGCCTTATCATCCCAATGTCTGACGGCGTCTTTGTCTTTTGGTTCACCTCCCTGTAGAGGGAACCTTTGCAGGAAGTGCAACTGCAGAGAAAGAAAAAATATGACTCAAAAATCAAATTACATAATACATCAACAGTTTAATGTTCAAAGCATATCCAACAGGCATATTTTGTAAGGAAATATGCAAGTACCAATAAAAAGTAGATGCACCCTCCGACGACTCTGGCACTCTCGGTCTGTCCTTCCTTACTGCTCCTATTGTACCGTTTAATTTCCTCACTGAGCTCGTCAAGCACAAAGGAAGCCCAGTCAAATTTTTTCCAGTTATTTTCTGTGCAGGCCATTACTTTTAGCACCTTGTCACTCACACTTGCACTTCCCGTGGGACAAAGAAGAGTGCCCACTGTGAAAAGAACAAAATAGAATTCAAAGTTTCCATCTTCTTCATCACTCTTTATCTTCTCCGCAATTTGAGAATATGTCAGTGGAGTATAGTCCTTCTTCAGCTCATTTACTTCATCCTTGAAGCCATCCAACTTCACTTTGGAGCCCTTATCTGGTAACCCAAGAACCCTCCTAACATCTGTACACGTGACCTTCTTTGTCTTCCCCCTTATGGTAATTTGTTTACTTGGGGGGTCATATGCATGAATCAACTCCAGACATAAATCTCTGGGCAGCTTATTCAAAGTAATACCAAGAAGATGACCAAACCCCATTTCTTCTACCTTGCGCTTTAAATTTTCTTTGCCATTTATAAACTTTGCCACTTCCTTGAATTTTGTGGGGAGCACCGAGTAGAAAATGGGGACACATATTTCTCCTTCTTCTTCTTCTCTCTCTATCAGCTGTTCCTCCTTCTTCCTGTACGGCTCCCTGTCAGCATCACTCATCTCCCTCCAAATTGCTGAAGCCGCATCTGTGATTGCTCCCATATTTCCATGCATCTCCTGCTTCTTTTGCTCCCAATATTCTCCCTTGAATACTTTCCAGCCGGTAACTTGTGCGTCCTTTTTTCCCATCTTCTTCCTGTATCCAATAATCACAAAGTCATTAGTTAGTACATTAAACAGCAACATTCATACCATCCAACATTTCTTGTAACATAAACCCGGAAATTATATACACACTAATTATTATTGTTAAATCCTTAACTTGTCATACGACAGGACATCAAATTGTTACATGCAGGTTAACTGGATAATGACACCATTCTTCGTGTAAATTAGCTAAATTCATTGTCAGGCCACAAAAGATCAGATTCCAACTAACATTAAATTATGCAACAGAGGTGGTTAATTAACTACTTTTTCATGTCAATTCCCTAACTTTCACACTCCAACACAGATCAAACAATTACACCGGCGAACAGTCAAAATTCTGCTAATTGCTCATGTCAATTGCCTAATTTTCCCTGTGAGGCCGCTGCAAACCACATTCCCACAAACATGCAATTATGCAGCAGAGGTGGTTAATTAACTAATTGTCGAGGTAAATTTCCTAACTTTCTCAGTCCAACACGCATCAAACAGTTACACATAAGCTAAGTGGAAATCCAGCTCACTGGTGGTGTCAATTGCCTAATTTTCCCTGTGAGGCAACTGCACACCAAATTCCCACAAACTTAGTGGGTAATTTACTGATTCTCCATGTAAATTTCCTAACTTGACAGATTCAACAAAAATATGAAACCGTCAGACAGGAGCTACGCAGATAATCCCCTAAATCCTCGTGTCAATTGACTAATTTCTCCTGTGAGGCCCGCTACGGATCACATGCCAACAAACATGAAATTTTGAATTGCCAGTTGTTACTTTACTGATTTTTCATGTAAATTCCCTAACTTCCAGAGTCCACCACACATCAACCACTTAAACAGAAGCTAAGTGGAAATTCACCTAATTGCTCGTCTCAATCACCTAATTTTCCCTGTGAGGCCGCTGCAAACGACATTCCCACAAACATGCAATTATGCAGCAGAGGTGGTTAATTAACTAATTTTCGGGTAAATTTCCTAACTTTCTCAGTCCACCGCATCAAACAGTTACACATAAGCTAAGTGGAAATCCAGCTCACTGGTGGTGTCAATTGCCTAATTTTCCCTGTCAGGCAACTGCACACCAAATTCCCACAAACTTAGTGGGTAATTTACTGATTCTCCATGTAAATTTCCTAACTTGACAGATTCCCGGAAACATGAAAACTGTTTGACATAAGCTAACTGGATAAACCCCTAATTCCTCGTGTCAATTTCCTAATTTTCCTTGTGAGGCCACTACAAATCAGATTCCAACAAACATAGCTGGTAATTTACTGATTCTTCGTGTAAATTGCCTAAGTTGACAGATATATGCACACATGAGGTTGTCACATGCAACTGGTTAGTCAACTAATTCTTCACGTCAATTGACTAACTCCCATTGTTAGCCCACAAAATCTCACATTCCAACAATCAACGGGATAAACCAAACAAAACAAACTCATTTGCCTAATCCATACGACAACATTTGCCCCTCCCAATTCTTTTCCTTATTCCTGCAAAATGCCTACAAACACTATAGCAATGCAGTTAACTACCAACACTAATTTTCCCTAAATAATTAATAACTTTCTTACTTAGCCCCCACACAAACTCTTCATGCTACACTCACAAGCATTCGCTCACTAAATCAGGAGCATTTGCTAAAGGGCAGTCAGGGAAATGGCCGAACACTATGTGACACATTGGTAATCATTCCTGGGTTAGAACCTAAATGTCATTACCAAACACACCCACCTTTCAGTGGGTCATTCCTCCTTAACCTACCATGAAAACAAAATCCAAGAAATCTACTGCATTTAACGGGGACCGCGAAGCTTACCAAATGGAAATCAGTGACTTCTTCTCGCCCTGCTTCTTCCTTCTTTGTCGATAGCCTTGCAAGTTTCCTCCTTTGTCGGCCTCTTCTTATTCTCCTTCCGCTTCTAGTGATTACCACGAACCCGCAGATTGAAGCTGATGGAATTTTTGGGGCCACGTCGAACACTTTTCGCAGATTGCGAGAGGCAGGAATCTTCCCACAGAGGTAGCACGTTCGCAGTCGGGAGAGGGCAGATTTTTCGTAGAGTGGTAGCACGTTCGCAGACCGAGAGACGCAGCAGTTTTCCCAGAGTGGTTGCACGTTCGCAGAGCGGGAGAGGGAACACTTTTCGCACACGGGTTACGTTCGCATATAGAGAGAGAGCGGGAGGACTTTTGACCGTCGCTTTTTCGCCTTATTTTCAAATTTCAGCGGAAGTAAAATGAGGGGCAGTGGCGTCATTTCGCTTGTGGAATTAATATCAGATTGGCCCCTTGGTCCTGCAGTGAGATTTCAGAATGTTTTGGGGGCTCTTTGAGATTATTTGTCTTCTGCGGTCCTACAGTGAAATTTTCCCTAAATAATCGAGTCTTACTTTAACTTTATTTTATTCACATTTTCCCATCGACTTAAGTTTTTATTTAATAGTGTTCACGTAAAAAAAAAAACAAGAAGAAAAAAAAAATACCTCAATAGTCTCCTGGGGCAGAGCTCTTGTTCTAGCCATCAGATCTCTGGCCACGGTGGCAGGAGACGGATTTCAAAAAAAATATTACATTCGATCCTAAATATAAGAGCTGGTTGATTAATTTGAGTAAATTAAAGAAATTAGTTAAGTTAATTATTTGTAATAAATAGATGTTGTCTTTCCTAAAATCCTTGTTAATCAAGTTTATTGGTTAGGACTACTATTATTAGAAGGACTATATTAAAAAAATACATAAATATAAAAGACAAAGTAGATTGGGGTCTTATATTTAGGACCAAAATAAAAGTCAAACAAGGTCTTATATTAAGGATCAGAGGTAGTATTTAACTATTGATCCACTAAAACATTGTAACTACTAATCTTTACAATATAAGCTAAAGTATACTTGTAGTCCTTTAATTTTACACAAGGTTTCATTTTGACCTCTTAATTTTAAAAAGTAAATTTTTAGTCATCTAACTCTAAAACTATTAACAAAAAATGCTGATATTGAGTTGTTGAATACTGATAAAATATTACTAGATGCTAATATATTAACTTTAATATTCAAAACAAGTATGATTGTTACACAAAACCATCATTTAAAACTAACAATTTTGGGATTAAAGGACTAAAAATATACTTTTTAAAGTTAAGAGACCAAACTGAAACCTTAAATAAAATTAAAAGGTCAAATTTATACTTTAGTCTTACAATATATGATTGACTAGAATAGCTAAGTGAAACAACTTTCACTTAATAAATAATAAAAATAGTTTAATTAGTGACAATTTATTTGTACATGTATATTGACTAGTTTAAGTAGAAAACTACATAATAGCTAAAAAATAATAATTTTATTTCGCATAACAAATTATAAGAACAACCTAGATGTACTTGCGAATTTTCGCAAATTTAATATTTTCCAAACTCCCTCTATCTTTTTTTTTTTGGCAAACGAAACCCCCCCCCATTTATTACTGAAATTTTTCATTGCAAAATCCTACATCGAATTAGTGGGAGCTGGACATATTTGAAAAAGTATCATAAAATTTTTACACATTGATGACAACTATACAGGTTAAGCGATTTTCTAACTTATATACTACCTCCTGTCTATAATGTAAAACTAAGTTTACTAATTGGATATATTAAAATCTAGTTAAGTTAATTATTTGTAATAAATATATTATTTTTTCTAAAATATTTTTGCTAAACACATGTATTAGTTAAAATTATTATTTGATAAAACATTTAACATGTGCAACTATTACAAACATTATTGTCAAACTCACAAGTTGACTCTTTAAGTTTAACGTTTTTACTTTTTCAGCTAACAAAATCGTGTCAATTCACTCTTAAACTCGTGATAATTATAAACTCGATTAAACTTACGAGTTCATTTACTGAGTTTACTGTTTTTACGTTTTAAGTTTATAAAATCGTGTTAACTCACTCTTAGACTTGTACTAAATTTTTGGATTTGACTATGTTTAGTAACTTATATATGAATTTATAGAAATTTCTTGGTTGAATGTGATAAATTATGAATATTAATGGATATAATTTCAATTATTTAAATTTAAAATATATTTAAATGAAATTGTTCTCATTTTTATGTATTAATTATTTGATTATATATTTTTAATACCAATTTATTAATAAAAGTAAACTCTTACAAGTTCATGATCAGAATTTATATCATTCTCACGAGTTTATTTAAACTCGCGAGTTTAATAACCTTGATTACAAAGACTGTTTTAAGAAAATTGGATAAATATGAGAGACAGAATTGATTGTGGTTTTATATTTAGAACCAAATTAAATGTCAAATAAATTCTTATATTAATGACTGGGGTTAATATACATGAATTGGTTAACTAAGTACTATATTTAAAATTAAAAGAATTATTAATATAATGTTACTAATCTAAAAAGCATTATAAGAATTTTATTATACTAATGTGGGCCAGTACGCTATAGTTCATGTCTTTTTCAAATTATTCTTATGATAGACTTTTCTGCCAAAAGCATAAGAAGAAATATGGGCTCGCATGCTGCTGCACTCGTGGCATATGAAGGTTGGAAGAAGGACCGCCATTTGTTCTTTTTTATTTTTTTTCTTGTTTTAAAAAAGCGTACGTGGGTCAAGAATGAAGAGCGCATGGGCTAACAAACGGGTCAGAAGATTCCCTAGTACCTTGGGTCGCCGTTTTTGTCCCGGTATTGTCGTCTGGTCCGTTTCTGTGTCCTACATTGTTGGTTCCATCTTTGTCTCATTAAAAAAAAAAAAGACTTTCTAAAGAATGATAGGAAGGATAAGATTTATAAATGGTTTATGAATGATCCTTTATAATATCTAACTCAATCCTTTATAAATCCTTTCAGATTTGTGACAATTCTTGCTCATTTCTGATAAATTTTGGTCCGTTGAAAAAACTAACATTTAAAAGGTTAGAGCTATAAGCCTATAATCATTTTTAGTTCTTCAAATTTAACCTCATTTTGGTTTTGGTTTTTGAAATTTGAAACTAGTGGTTTTGATATTAAAATTTGATATCATTTTTGTCACATCCCATAAATTTTCACCTGGCTTTAGGAAATCAAAAATTAGGATGAGGCTCAATGTAAGCACTAGACAGGGATATGAAATAATTTTTGATGTGAAACCCTGATAAGGTCCGAGCTGGCATTTCCGTAATTATTGGTTCAGGAAGGACAAAACAAGAAAATTTGAGAAAAATTCCAGAAAATCGCCGAAAAATGGGAAAAGTGTAGAGTAGAGGTTTTAGAAACTTGATTGAGGCCCAAAAAATAGAATTTTTGGCAGTTTAAAACCCCCTATTCAGCCAAGTGAACTTTATGGGGAAGGAGTATGAATTTTTAAAATCTGATTGCACCATTAGATTCCTCATGAAAAATTATGTAGGATTAAGTCATGAGATGATTGATCGTAAAGAAGGAATCAATTTGTTAAAAATCAAAGAATAAAGGGAGAAATTGTTAAGTTAATGTTAAAGTGTTGGAACCAAGTTGTTTTGTGATTAATATGGCCTATATTTATGCTTGGTTTAATAGGAATTGAGAGGAGGAATTAAGGAGAAGTATTGCTCCTTGGAGGAATTAATTGGACAAGTTTTATAAAGGTAACTTTGAATTATAATTTGATTGTTTATCTTACTTGTTTGTTGTGATTGTTGTTGCTTGGATTGGAAGAACAATGTAACGACCTTGATTGTTTGATTGATATTGGTTATGCTTTGGCCAAATGCTTTTTGGCATGTCAATATGGGAAATAGTAATGTTCCTCTCCTTGCATGATATTTGGTGTGAATTCCTATGAGTTGAGAATGGTTTGGATTGCATGACATGTCATAATTAAACTTATATTGATTTACATGATAATTATAATTCATATGCTATTGAGATTTTTTTGAAATCTCATTCCTCCTATGTTGTTTTATGCACTATTTAGAAAGTGGACCAAGTATGGAGCAAGGAAAGGAGTTGATCTTGGGATAGAGGAGTTTTATGAACATTGTATTATGGTGAATTGTTATGCAATGTGTAATGAACCTTATGTTATGGTTGTGTTTAGATATGGATGATGTTATGACATATAGTATAGTTTACCCTCATGCTCTAATATTGGAATTATGCATGGTGCATTAAGGAAAGAATGTGGAAAAAGGAAAAGGGAAAATAAATTAAAGAAAGAGGCATGTAGGGGATAGAAATTCCCTAAAAAATGTCAAACTTGTGGCACATAAAATAATGAGGGATTGTTGGCGTTTGGATCTGATATTTTTCAGGCTAATAAATCTCATTTTTAGCTTTAAAACAAGTGGTAATTCATTAAATTTGGAGTTCTGTGCTAAGAGTTATGCCCTTCCAAAGTTGGGCAAAAAATACTAGAAATTTGAAAATTTACCAAATAAACAGTACACTTTGACGAATTTCTTGGAATAATTTTGTATAGAATTGGACCTAATGATTATTTTTCATCTATATAACTCTTAGTAAACTTCGCGTGAAAATTGGAACCACATCGTTTCGATTTTTCTAGATTTAGTTATGAATTTTCAAAGTTGACTCATTTTTGGCTGAATACTGTATGGGTAGGATGAACAGTAAAATCCTGAATTTTACTGTTCATAACAAGAGTTGGTCTAGTTGGTAAGGAGTCGGCTCATAACTCATAAGGTCGTGAGTTCAAATCCTGCTGCCAATGTGAGGACCTTATTGGTGGGCGATCTGTAAGTATCTTTGTAAGTGCTCTTTGAACTTGAAGGCATGCCCTAGCCCTGGCGAGCCCCCGGAACCCAACTCACCTAAACTTTTCCATTGTTATCAAAAAAAAAATCTTGAATTTTAAATTTTTCATCTAGAAATGTTATGAAACGACTTATATTGGTTCCAATTAATATATAATGGGATATAAAGAGAGGTGTGACAATTTTGGTTTTGATCCCTGAAATTTTAAAATATTGATTTTGGTCTCTAAAATTTGATTTCACTTTGGTCAGCCTTAAGATTTTTGGTCCATGAAACTAGGACCAAAACCAAAATAAGTTTAAATCTCAAGGGCCACTTGTTTTAAATTTTTGGGAGTAAAACCAAAATGAAATCAAATTTTAGAAAACAAAATAATTGGTTTCAAATTTTAGGATTATATAAAAAAATTTCAAGTATTAAAAACTAAAATGAGGTCAAATTTCAAAGACTAAAGATGTTGTTAACCCAAAAGATTGTCTTTATTTTAAATTTTATACACATTCAAATAATATTTTTTTTCAAATAATTGAAAGTGAAAAAAAATTGATCTAAACCAATCAAATTAGATTTGAACGGTGGACAATAGTTATGAGCTCTTGGTGCTCATCATTTCCCTCGGCGCTAAATAAAACTCATTCCATCAATATTGTCTATAATACGATGGGGTGTCTTTGACGCATATTTGAGTGTTTTATCGATTTAGAAGTCCACGTCACACATTTTAGATATTCCTTCATTTTCATTATCAAATGTTCGAGATGTTATGTGTGGTCACCCAAAACATTTGTATTCTATTTATTATAAATGATTCAAACTTTCATTTATATTTGCTGGTCAAAAAAACTTTCATTTATATTATCTGTATTTGAGAAACAACATTCTTCTTTGATTGGAGAACTGATCTGACTCATCTCTCTTTTTATTGAATATTAATTACTATATTCTGAATGTTGTTATTTATAGAAAGGAAGTTGGTTAACGTTTGTTTCTCTGTCTTCTTTCAATTAATTATATATTGTTTGTTAGAAAATAATTTTTTTTAATGTATTTACTTATTGACCAATAAAACAAAATCTGGATTAGGTGATGACTTCAGATAATTGAATCGGCTGAAACCATGCATATAAAAGTGTATATCACATTGGTTTAGCCCACATGATATATAGAAGAACCAACGATGCACAAAAGAAATTGTAATTAAAGATTGTATATATTAACAAGAACAGGATGGAGACGAATCCCTATTTAGCTTGTTGTCAAGTTGGTCTCTTCATATTTAATCTAAAATATTTCTTAATAAATAATATCCCACTCTAATTATTAAATCCAAACGTGTGAGAGTTGCTCATTTTAAACAGGGTTCAAGTCAAATTTTGTCTCTAAATTTTTTTTTCTCGAAATGCATTAGGCGTTCTGAAATTAAAAGTGGCACAATATCACCCCTCATGTATTAAAATCAGAGCGATGTCTATTAAATATCCGCTAATTACTAATGTAATTAGGTTTAACGAAAGCGACTAGTTCCTTATAACGTGACGAATCAATTTTTGAATCCCTATTAAGAGAAATATTCATATTTAGTGTTCAACAATGTCTTAAATACAATTTCCTCTAGTAGAATGATACCTATTCGTGACAAAACAAAATGTCTGCTAATTTAATCTGTAGTTTATTTAGAAAAAAATTACTGAAAGACCTCAAAAATGCATAAATGAGGACTCCACGTTAATGCCGATTAAGTCCCTAAAATTACAAAATAAATGTCACGAGGCCAATGTTATGTGCAATCCGCGTAAAAGATCAAAATATCACTTTAACCAACTATTTTGACGGGCTACTAGACAGATATTAGATTATCATAGCTGGTAACAACTCAGAATTAAAAATTTTAATTATCTTCTCTGATTTTAAATATAAGACCCGTTTTGTAGTATAATTTGTAATACAAAATGAGTATTACATTTAGAATCCGTGGAGTATTTGCTTTAACAATAATATCTTATTGAAATATTTAATAATTTAAATGTAATTATATAAAATTAGAAATCATAGTAGACTAAATGAAATTAAAGAATGAAAATTGTCCATAAAAATATTTAAAGATAACAATAATACTTAAAAATAAATAAAATGAAAACAAAAATAATCAAGGGGTGAAAGGGGGAGAATTGCTATAAAGTCCAAAAGAAGGAATATAATTATTAAGAAGTCCCAATGACAATAGAAGAGCCTGTAATGAAAAATTTTAGGATAGAAAATGATTTCTTATTTATCATTGAAAGTTTTTTGTAGTTATTTTCTTTCCTTATGACTTCATGGTAATTCCATCATACAAAAGATCTACTATTCACATAACAACTATTTCTCGAATTCTTATTATTTGGGGCATCAATTTCACATGAATTTTTGAAAAGCGGTAGTTCTATAATCCAAAATCAAGGTACAATAATTCAAAGGAAGAGGAAGGAAATAGGAATATAGTAAATAAGAAGAGATATCACAGTTTAGTAGGAAAATTGATATACTTATCACATACGAGACTAGATATTGTCTTTACAAAGGAAGAGGAAGGAAATAGGAGCCCAAAGGTGCACATCTGACAAATCTAAACCAGGATATGATTCTACTATGGATAAGAAAAAAGCAAAGAAAAGTGGTGAAAAATCTTACCTTAAATTCTTTAGACATTCAGTTCACACTTCTAATCCTTTTGCAAAATGTTCATATTGTAACCGTAAGGGTCATATTACATCTTCTTGTTACCATAAGAAGAAAAGGACTTATAGGATATTAAAATGGATACCTAAAGATATTTACGTACGTAAGATTATTCATACTAACTTGAAAGGACTCAAGAAGGGACAGATATCTAAAACTAATTCCCTTTGATGCAAATTTGCCTTAAAGCATCCAAGACGAATAAGTGGTATATTGATAATGGATGTTCAAGGCACATGACTAGTGACAGTGACAAATTCATCAACCTCAAACTAAAGGTGGAGGAAAAGCAAGTTTTGGTGGAAAACAATTAGCAAAGATTGTCAGAATTAGTGAAATTAGAAGCAACAACTAAAACATCCTTCCTTAAATCCCTTTTAGTATGCATCTGGAATCGTTACGGTTCAAGCAGCTCATAAAATAAGCTCGTAGATTAAAAATTTAAAATTTGTTTCTTGGGTTACTATTCACTGGTAAATTCCAGAGTTTTGATTCAATTTTAAAAATTCATAACTAATTATAAAAAATTTGTATTGAGGTGAGCTAAGTCTCCATTTAAAGCTCATTTAATTCTATACAAAAAAAAATAAATTTGAACTTAACCCTTCTCAATTTGTACAGTTAATTAGTGAAAATTTACTATTTATTTGGTAAAAACTATAGTTTTCAGTTTCTCTATCCTAATTTTGAGCACTTATAACTCTTAACACACACACCCATTTTAAGTGATCTACTACTTTTTTTAAAGTCTCAGGATGTGTACTTTAACCATGCCAAATTTTATGGGCAAATTCGATCATTTACTTTACTTCTATTTTGTCATACTTTCATGGCTCATTTAAGGATAATTTATCCCTTTTACTTGTATTAATAATTCATAATTAATTCTTTTCATGTATATTACTATTCCATCAATGCACTAGCCATTCCCATACATCATTATAGCCAATTATACATGCCATTATTATTTTTACACACATGACATAACATCAATGCCATATATAAACATTGATTGTCATAATGAATTATCACAATAATTTATTCAATTCTTCAATTCTTGCCTTCATCCTTGCATTTCCACATCTTGCATTGTTCTCCCATGCTCTTTTGCACCTATTAGGGTTGGTTAAGGGAGGGTGAAGTTGGAAAGAATCTCAATAGCAAACAATAACTACCTAAACATACATGGCAAGCTTGGTATATATTCATAATATGCTTGCAACTTAATATTTTTCTAACATAATGATATGTTTGAAAATCATCATGTATTTATTATAAAACACATAGGCCTATGGCACACTTTAAACATAATCACATTCACAATTCATGATTTCATAAAATCACATAAACACACAAACATTTCATACATGCAAGCAAATATCAAGCACATAAGAGTAGGGTAAAGTTTGCTACCTCTAGCCTTTTACATTCAATCTTTCCTCTTTCTTTCTTTGCTTTCGACCATCAAGGTTGCTTGATCAACCTTTCTATTTCTTTTTGTTACTATCTCATGGCCCTAAATACACATTACACATTAATAACCAATCCATCAAGACCATAAAAATCACTAACAATCCTTACTTTCAAACTTGATTTCTCTTTAACCTTAACTTTTCACTTCCTTATTCTTAATTTCTAAAATCATTCTCTTGACCATTTCCCACTAAATTTTTCATGAGGAATTCAAATATGAGCTTGGATTTAACAAATTCCAACTCCCTCCCTTTAAATCTTACTTGGCTAAGAGGTTAGGGTTTGGAATCCAAAATTTTCATTTTCAATTCTAATATTTCTGAACTTATTTCCTCACTTTTACCCTACACAATTTTTCATTCTAAGCTCATTGGAAGTATCAAAATAATCAAAATCCAACCCTAGCCTCAATAACCAGCCCTGGCCAAAAATATAACCCTAGGTATATGACCATGAAATCTTTCACAAATCATCTCAAAATTCCTTGATTCTCATTCCTTTTAAACCTTCAAACATGATTCTAGCATCAATCAATCTTTTTCATGGTTTAAACATCATTGAACAGCATCTCAACCTAGGGTTTCAAGCTTTCAAAATCCATCAAAATCATGGCTAAGCTCAACAAGACAAATAGCAAGATAAACTATATCAAAAACCATAAACATACGTTGTCTTGGAGCTTGATCTTGTATGGTTTCCCTTGCTCTTTCTTTTCTCCTTTTTCCTCTAAAGTTTCTCCCCCTATTCTCTTATGTTGGTCGAAACTTATGCAGATGGGAGGGGAGGGGTTATTTATAATGCAAGCCAAGTTTACCTTATGGTAATCTTTCAAATTCACCATTTACTTTTACCCTAGGACACTTGTTTTGATCTTGCTTCACTTCCCTTGTGATTTTTCCACCTTAACCCTCTTAGGTGTCCTTCTCATTCAATTTTGATGCCACCTTAAGGGACGTCTCACATGCCACATATTCTACAAGTATAAAAATATAATATTTTATTACATAATTCTATTCTTCCAAGCTTGCCCCTTAACAATTTGTATTATTCCATTCATGACCCTTCATCAAATTTACATTAAAATATGGAGGAAAATGAAGGAAAATTCAGGCATAACCATATCCTCGACTATTACTCCACCTATTTTATGATTTTACATCGTATTAGGTACTTTTTTAGGTCCTAACTTACCTGATAACCTTAGGACATGTTCTGTCACCCTTTTCTTATCACAAATAACCCCACATGACATTATATAGCATGCATAAAAAGGGAGTGGTGCCATTCTCTTTGTTCTTTCACTAAAACATTTAATAATATTTATTTTAGAGTAACTTGACCAAATTCTTTCTACCGGTCCATGACTTTGAGAATTTGTCTCTTGGTACCAATACTACCTTTTCATCATAGGAAATTTTTCTAATTTTTCTCAAGTAAAAAGTCAACTCGTGGACAGTTTATTTTTACCTTTTTTGGATAGTGTATAAATAAATTTTGTTAAAGCCAACCCGTCTGCTTTCTGGGGATAAAATCATTTTTAAAACCTGTGATAATTCTTCAAGTATTTGTTCCCCATTTATCCCCAATCATCTAAGGCCTCCTTGTATTTTAAATAATTCAATTTTGACTAAATTTATAATTAGCCAAAACCCTGGAAATTTCATCAAATTGCTCTAGGGGCATTATTTTTAACCCTTTACGGATCTTAGAACCTCATTTTCCATTTTTTTGGAATTTTTAAGGGAAGTTTTTTGGAATTTGCAGGCTTAGTTTCCATCACTGCCCTTTTCAGCCTGAAACTTTCTAAATTTACATTAAGTCTCTGCTCAGGTTTAGCCTCAAGAATCATCTCACTGAGATTCCCAGTAGCCCTTAATTATCTCTTATTCTCATACTCGAACCCTTGAGACTTCATCAGAGTCTCTAACTTGTCTATCTAGTGATTCTAGAAAACTCTTACTTTATAGTTTAGTCCTTAGGAATTCTCTCATCATTCCAGAAAGCTTTTGGAACTCTTGCCAAAAGGGGTCTAGTAGCCTTCCCATTTTCACCTAATTCTAGTATCTATAAGCCCAAAATTTGAGATGTTATAACAACTATATGAGAGTAAAAGATGTATATTACATAGAAGGACTCTGTCACAACTTACTAAGTGTGAGTCTGTGTGCAAACAAACAAAAAAAGTGGGTAATCTTTAACTCTAAAGAATGCATGGTGATCTGTAAAGATGATCTCAAGTTAGTCAAAGAAGAATTAAAAACAAAGCTCAGAGCTCTAAGAGACAGTGACTGTTATACTGTCATAATTGATTCCAATTCTTTAAATAACTATTTTATAAGTTGAAATGAAGAAAATTGGTTATGGCATAAACTTCTTGCACATGTTAATATGAATAAAGTTTTAAAGCTAGTCAAGAAGGATTTAGTAAATGGTTTACCAAAATTAAAATTTGAAGAAAATGTTGTTTATGATGCTTGTCAAAGAGGAAAGCAAATAAAGTGCTCTTTCAAATCAAAGAAGACAGTCTTAATAGAAAGACCACTCTAAATGCTTCACATAGATTTGGTTGGTCCTGTAATAGTCAAAAGTTTTGGATGAAGGCTTGTATACTCTTGTGATAATTGGTGACTATTCAAGATTTATTTGGACTTTATTCCTTTCTTTCAAAAATGAAACTATTGATGCATTTGTTGTGTTTGCCAAAAAGGTCTAAAATGAAAAAGGTATTTCAATTGTGTCTATTAGGACTAATTATGGAAGAGAATTCGAGAACAATGAATTTGCTAACTTCTACAGCCAACATGGGATTGATCACAATTTCTTGGCTCCATGGACGTCTTAACAAAATAGAGTTATGAAAAAACAAAAAAGAGTACTTACTGATATGGCTAGAGCAATGCTCAACAAAAAGCAAGTATCTCAAGTATTTTGGGCAAAAGCAATGAGCACGGTATGTTACATCTCTAACAGAGCTCACATCAAAACATTGTTTGGAAAGACCCCCTACGAGCTATATAAAGGGAGAAAACCAAACTTGGCTCATATAAGGATTTTTAGTAGCAAATGTTTCATCCACAACAATAACAAATTTGATCCTAAATTTGATGAAAGATTATTCTTAAAATATTCTGATCATTGTAAAGCTTATCGATTTTTTAATGAGAAATAAGGAATAATTAAAGGCAAAATGGTCCATTGCCTCATGTTCACAGCCAACACGTGTTGCTCCATCCTTATAACCATCTGAATTCATTTACCTTCCCTATTTCATTACTGCCGGAGTCTTAAAATAGAGAGAGAGAGACAGAGGAAAATGAGAACTCGACGAAGAAGTGCCAAAGGTGGTGATCGGAGGTATTTGGGTCACATGCAAACCGATTAATCTTGCAAGGTTAGCCTCCTGATCTTTCTCCTACCCTTTTTTTATTTTCTGTGTGGTTTGGCTGTAATAGAGGAGAGAGAGAGTTGTGGTGGTGAGAGAAAGTGAAGGAAAAAAAGAAGGACCAGTGGGTTCATGTTATATGGCAAGATTGAAGTATATGATGCTGGTTTTTAAGCTTGCATGTCACTATTGCCTCTATTTCATGAATCTTCAAATAGAACATGTCATTTCTAGGTTGATAGGCATCAGGTTCTACCAACACATCATTTTCATTCATTCATTAGAGCCATAGTAATCAACAACATTAATACTTTGCTTTCTTTGAGCTATATTAGCTTCTAACTTTTAAGTTCGATTTCTAACCTATCTAAAATTAATTCCATATGCTATTTCCCACATAATTATGCATGTAGAATCTATTTCCAAGCTTAAAATAATCAAAATCAGACTCCTTCCCTATGAACTAGCCTTGACCGGAATATAATTCAAGTTACATAGTCATGAAATTCAACCAATTTCAACATGAAACCACTTGATTCTTGTTCCTTTCAAGCCTTTAAACATTATTCTAACATCAATTTCATCTTCCCCTATTCTTAATAATTTCGTGCAGCACCTCCCCCAAGGGTTTCAAGCTCCCAAAATCATTAAAATCCATAACCAAGCTCAACAACAACAAAGGTAGTGAAAACTACATAAAAAATCATGAATGTACCTTGTTTTAGAGCTTGATCTTGCATATGACCACTTGGCCTTTCTTTCTTCCTCTTCTTTCTCTCTCTAGAAACTATTTTGCCAAAGCTTCCCCAATGTTTCCTCTAGGTTGGACAAAAATGAGGGGTGGGGAGGAGGCATTTATAGAAAACAAGACTAAATCTGGGCTGTTGATCTTAAAAATATGTGGCATGATCTGGACCGTCTATTTTCTCTTTTAATCTTATGGTGACAAGTGTCCTATGACATCATGCTTACATCATCAATCCACGTGCCTTTAATCCAACCGTACACGTGTCTTGCATCCGACCATACATGTAATACTTTCTTTTCTAATCTAATTGCACACTTGCCTCCTCTATATTCCTTCATCATTAAGGCATTAAAATAGGGATGAAATTAATATAAAATTCTTGCAAAATACAACCTTTAGGTAATTCCTCCACCTATCTTGCCATTTTGCACTGTATAGGGTACTTTTTGGGGTCCTGACTTTCCTGGGACCACTGGGACATGTTATGGCACCATTTTCTCACCTCAAATAAATCCACATGGCATTATATAACATGCCTAAAGAGAGAGTTATACTCTTCCCTCGTTCTTCTATTAAAATAATTAATAATATTTATTTCAGAGTGATCTTGACTGAATTCTTTCTACTAGTCCACAACTCTGAGAATCTATCTCCAGGTACCGATAAAATTTATTCATCACGGCGAATTCCTCTAATTTTTCTTAAGTCAAAAGTCAAAAGTCAATCTCTAGACATTTGACTTTGACTTTCCTCGGATAGTATGTAAATAGGCTTTAAATTCCATTAAAGCCAACCTCTTTGCTTTCTGGGGACAGAATTATTTTTAAAACCTGTGATAAGTCCTCAAGTATCTTGTCCTATTTTCTTTCAATTATCTGAGGCCTCCCTATACTTTAAATAATTCATATTCAATGATATTTAAAATTAGTCAAAACCCTAGGAATTCCATAGATTCCTTCAAAGGGCATTTTCATTATTTTTAGCCTCATACAGGCCTTTGAACCTTATTCCTATTTTTCTGAAATTTTTCTGAAGTGCTCAGGTCTTAACCTGTCATTTCTCATTTTCTGGGATTTTTCTAGGATTTTCAGGAATAATTTCCATTTTTACCCTTACCAGCCCAAAACTTCACCTCACTAAGGCCTCCAACATTACCTTTGGCCTATATTTATCTCTATTTCTCATTCTTAGGCTCTAAGACTTCATCCAAGTCTCTAACTTCCTCTTTTCTTAGTCCCAAAAAACTTTTCCTTTGTGATTTAGTCTTCGGGAATCTCTCCGTCCTTCTAGGGAATCTCTGGGACCTCTGCTAAAAAAGAGTCTAGTAGCCTGCCCAATTCAGCCTAATTTTGATACTTCTAGGCTTAAAATTCGGGATGTGACAAAACGTGTGTTATATGAATATGAAGTTGCATGTTAATTCTTACTCTGTTTTAAGTATACCAAAACAAGGGCTGTTATTTTCTTGAAGTTGCTATGTTAGTTTTAGGATAATTGAGGGAAATGGAATACTTAAATTCTAGAATAATTAAGCTGTACATATATTTGTGTGTGTGTGTGTACCCACACGGATGTGTTTGGAATGAGGTTTTGGAAAGTGTGTGTATATATATAAAGAAATATATATGAATTCGATTGTTGTGGGTGTTGACTAAAGAACATTGGGAGTAGGAAACTTTGAGTCTGAAATTGTGGTTTAGGAGGAGTTTAAGCCGTGGAGTCTAATAGAAAGATGATTAAAATATAATTATTATGGGTATGTGTATATATATCCAAATGTGTTTGTTATATGTGTATTGTTGCTCTCGGGAGAGGCTGATTTGGTTTATGAAATATTAAAATAATGAGGTTAGTTAGATGTATTTGAGTTTTTGGGTTATGACTCTCAAAGCAATAATTTATATTTACGAAAGAATGAGTTTAGCTTTAAAGCATGAGAACTGAAATTTTGGAATGTTAGGAAGAATTTAAAGTGATTAAGTTTTAAATTAAGGATGTTTTAAGTTATATTTAGAAGTAGTAAAATGAAGATTTAATTATTGTTGTAGGGTGAAAAATTTCCAGATTTGAGTGAGGAGTTAAATAGAGAAATTATATTTGAGTTCCATAGTGATTGTTGTTGAAACAAGGGTGATTAATCCTATTGAATATGTGAGAGCAAATCTGGAAAATTTCCATATTTGTTTCTAAGTGATGTTTAAGAAATATAGTTCGTGAATAATAAAATAATGTATTGTTAAGTTGGAATTTGGTACTATGGGTTGTGAATTGAAGGCTTGAGCATGGGGCTTTGAGTGGAGGACAAGATTGATTGAGATTTCAAAGGGACAAGTGAAAAGTATTTTTGAGGTATTGTAGAAAGGTTTAGGGAAAGGATTAACATAATAGTAAGGAATAGATCAATAATGATAGAAAGAAAACAATAGGAAGTTTTAGAGATTAAATGATTGAACTTAGGAATTAATTTGGTGGCCGTTTTGAGGATGAAAGAAATTAAGCCAGGAATTGATTTGAAATTCATTGTTGGGGTTTGTTTGAGGTTTCTAAATAGTGAATGGACATTGTAAACGAACTAATGTTTATGATGTTTGGAAATTATTTTAAAGTATGGTTTAAGATAAAGAAAGGAACCTTTTAAAGAGAATAGGTTGAGTAAGAAATATTGTTTAGGATGACCAACTATTAAATAGAAGAAGTAGAGTTCATTAAACAGAAGTTATATTTTTATAATAAAAGTTTAATGGACTAAACATTGACCCATTTATCTATGAAACTATTTGATATTTGCCCGAGCTCACCAAGAATGCTAGAAAAGAAGAAATCTGGAAAAGGTAATCCAAAAGAAGGGACTCTGGGCAGTGACTCTTTCCCTTATATATTTATGCAATAGTTCTGCATGTTTGTTTGTGCCATAGTGCCAATATTCTTTAATGAATATATGGTGGATATGTTCTGTGACAAACGAATGTGAGCTCATAGAGTTGTACTCAGGTATGAGTATATGGAAGTTGCTTTGCATTGAGCTTATAGAGCTGTACTCAAGTATGAGTATGTGAAATTTGCTTTGCATTGAGCTCATAGAGCTGTGCTCAAGTATGATATTTGCTTTGTATTGAGCTCGTAGAGTTGTACTCAATAATGAGTATGTAATGTTGATTTAATTGCCATGGCCATGTGCGTTGCAAAGTATGGGATGCATGAACATCGTTGTTTTTATCTATTTGTAAAGCGTGGGATGCATGAGCATTGTTGATTATATCTGTTTGCAAAGCTTATGATGTTTGAGCATCGTTATTTATGCTTGGATGCAAGTACTGTTAATATGGCTTGTTTTACATGCGTTTATGAGCTTTGTACAATTGTATGATGGATTACTGTCACTACTGAGATTCCTAGAATCTCACCCCTTTCTTCCGTGACATAAAATGAAGGCAGGTGGCTCGAAAGGCAAAGGTGTGATAATTGAAGAAAGTTGAAAAGGTTGGGAGCAAATGTGAATATGATAGTTGGTCATCTGTGTAGTCTTTTGCTATTTATATTTAGAGTTTTTGTTATGCCATGTATGGCCATATGTATTTTGTGTGATTATGTAAGGTAATTATGGGATGTAATTACCTCGGTAAAGACGAAAGTATTGGCTCCCGTAACCGTCAGTTAAGTGCCATATGTTTTGATAGCTGCATAATGGTAGATGAATGTTTAGTTATTACTTTGAAGTCAAATATTAATGGTTTAATAGAAGCTATTCATCGATATTTCAGCTAGGAAATTAGTTAGATGTTTGAACTGCTAAACAGATAGTTCTGTAGGTTATTTCAAAAAGTTTAAAATTTTTAAGAAAATCGCATTTCCTGATATAGGATCAAACTTGGTTTAGTGGCTCATCGGCTAATTAATTAACCTTGATGGTATAGTTAAAGTAGGTGTTACAGTATTGAGGTGATTCAAGTCTACATTTAAAGCTCTTTCAATTCTCTATAAGAAAAAAAAAATATAAATACGGACTTAAAAACTCAATTCATATAATTAATTTGCCAAAATTTACTGTTCATTTGGTCAAAACTGTACTTTCCAAATTTTTTGACTTAATTTCAAAAATTCATAACTTTTAATGTACATATCCAATTAAGGCATATTACAATTTAAGGCTTAGGATGTGTATCACATGCTCATAAAATCTCATAGCTATATTGAATTGCATTGCCACATGACCTATGTTTTATCCTTACTAAAAACATCTCTTTAATTCATCTCAAAATTTTAACATGTAAAACTAGTCATCATTCTTTCTCATACATCGCTTTACATGTTATTACATAGCATCATATTACATATTGAGCATGTCTATTAGTACATTTACATAAACGAAGAATAACTAGGCAACTTACTTGCATTAGTAATTCTTCACTTCCTCTTCATCATTTCCTTAGATTTTCTTCATGCATGCTTCTTTTGTATTCATATTACCTATTATAGTTGGGTAAAGGAGGGTGAGATTCAGAAGAATCTCAGTAGTAAAGAACCTCAACAAGAATGCTAACAATGCAATATTATGTCATGCTATATATCAATCAATATTCTCATGCATTCTCTAGCTTTATCATGCCATGGAAAGGGAGTTCATAATCATACCATTCCACAACCCAGCTATGCAAATTGCCAAGGATTAACTTTAATACCAGGAAATTGCTACCTCTTATCAAGCCTTAATCCTTGCCTCTGCTCCCTTGTTCATGGAGCTTGATCTTGCATAGTTTCCTTTCCTCTTTCTCTTCTCCTTTTCCTCCATGAAAAATTCACCCTCTCTCTTCCTCTCTTCTCTCGATCGAAACTTTTCATCAAATGGGGGAGGAAGATAGGGTATTTATAATGCTACTAGAGTCATAAGATTACCATCCAAGTTGCATGAAATTACATAGATGAAATGGCATTTCAAGAAGCTTGCCATGTGTTCCCTTGCATCATCTTCCTTACCTTACCGTGCTTTACATCATCTCCCTTACATCAATGAACTTGATGGCGTGCTTTAAAAGAAGAATGAAGAGAAAAGACCAAATTGAACTCATTAACACATTCTCTTCTTGCCACATGTTGTGCCTCTTAGTGACTAAGCTTTCTTGCAATTTTATCAAATGGCCTAAGACTACTTCTTGCTTAAGCATTCTCATAAGCTTCTTCTATAAGCTTTATTATTTTAATCTCATTTCCATCATATGTTTCTATGCATGCTCCTTGAAAAATCCAACAAATAGGAAGGCTTTCATTTGGCACCTTATTAAGAAGTAATGAAGGAAGACAAATTTTGCATTCCTTAAACTTTAAGAATTTGTCATATGGACATTACTTTAGAAACTCCATTAATTATTCCTCATCAAGCCCTCCACTATGTGATCTTGCCATGTGTTGGACATTTTTCTCATGTGATTTATAATATATTATTTTAATCCTTTTTCAAGTTTTGCCCTTGAAAAATTATATAATTCCAACCTTGTCCTCTTTATCATATTTAAAATAGGGAGAAGAATAAAGGAAAATTTGTACACAATTATATCCTTAAGTATTCCTCCACCAATTTTACAATTTTACACTATATTGGATACTTTTTTGGGTCTTAACTTACCTGGTATTATTGGCATATATTTTGGCACCCTTTTCTTATCATAAATAACTCCACATTATATAATAATGCCAAACATTAGGCAATAGGAGCCTTTAGGGTTTTTGTCTTTTAAAGGAAATACTGAATTATTTTATTCCACTGTAATGTTAACCAAATCCTTTCTGATGTTTCTGGCTTCAGAAATTCATTCCTCTACTTTATTAACTCCCTTTTATTGAGAGAAATTTTTCTAATTTTTCTCAGGTCAAAACTCAATGTGTAAATATTTTTATTCAAGTTTTCCCTAAAATTGGTCTTTTACTAACATACTTCTGCTTTAAATATTTTTAAAGTCAACCTTCTCACTTCTAAAGGTCAAGGATAATTTTTCAATCTATGATAAACTCCCATCAAATTTTTTCTTATCTCTGTCTAGATAATTGAGACCTCTAAACATTAAAAATAATTAGCCTTGTCTAATTTTTCCTAATTAACCAAAAATGCCTATAATTACAAAAAAAATTTTGATAAATTATTCTTGTTCTGTTTTCACTTTTTGGACCTCAAATACTATTCTAAATACTTTATTCTAATTTTTGTGAATTTTTGGGATTTTTCAAGAATTTTGGACATAATTTCCAACACTACCCTTCCTTGACTGGAACTTTTTAGAATGACTATTCAATCCCGACCTAGTTTTGCTTTAAAAGTTATTTTATCTCTATCTCTACTATTTTTTTTTACTCACAGCTAGTTATAAATTCCTCATTTCTCATTAAATTTTTTGGTATACTTTTCATCATTATCCTTTTTGATCCAAAACTTTTTAAAATTACAATTAGGTCCCTACTAAGGTTTATCCTCAGGAATCATTTCATTGAAGTCTCTAGCATAACCTTTGACCTATATTCATCTTCATTTATCATACTAAGTCCCGAGACTTTATTGGAGTCTTTATCTTTTTCGTTTGTTAGTCCCCAAAAATTTTCACTTTGTAAATTAGTCTTTGAGAATCTACTTATCCTTTTAGAAAAATTTTGGGACTCCTGCCAATTAGAATCCAATAGCCTGCCCATTTCAAGCTATTTTTTTACGCTTCTAGGTCTAAAATTCAAGATGTTACAAAATACAATCATAAAGTTAAAAGTACCAGAAATTCCTAGAAGCATTCTATCTAAAAAGCTTTCTTGACCAATTGGATAGATTAAGAAAACAACATCTTATCAATGTTAATTAAAAATAAAAATTAAATTTAAAAATATATTTATGGAAAGATTATTTATTATTTAAAATTCAAAATTAGTTTCATGTGAAATTAATATTATATTAGAATTATTTTTTAAAATAAATAAAACATTATAAAATAAATAGTAAAACAAATATTTAAAAGTTATTTTGTCATATTAATAGTTAAAATTAAAATTGTCTCATGTGTATATATTTTTGAGGGGTGTGCACAATCACTTACTTTTAAGCACTTTTATTCTTACTAATCTAAATATTTAACGACCTGAAGTAATACATATATAAATAGCAACCCTATTGTAGCAATCTCCCCGAATCATCTCATTCAACATGCAAGCACATATATCTTTCTTGAAAAGGCTAGAATCTACTGTTAGCTATATCAATCTCACTTGAAGCTTCATTTTCTCTCTTTAATAACTTCCAAATTTCAAACATCATCTTCCTCCCTAATATATGGTAATAGAAGAAAATAAAGATGAGATGATGTTTAGGGAACTCACCTCTATCTAGATTCAAGCTTGCATGTGACACTATCACAAAAAACACATTTAACGATGCTATTTTACGACAGTTAAAAAGAAAAACATCGTGAAAAAAGGTAGTGGTATTTTTGTAATTATAGCATGGTAATGGTTGACTTTTTGCGGCATTCATATGGATAATCACGATGAAAAGTTTTCAAATAAACCCTATCGCGCGTGTTTTCACAATTTCACAGTGCACAGTGGTCTCCTCATCTGTCTCACCATCCGAATTGTATTTTTCAGAAAATCCTCACATTTGACTGTTGTTTTTGGCCCTCCTTTCATTGCCTTTTGCTTTGCTATTGTGTTTCGCCATTCATTCTCGCCTTTTTTCATGTTTTACTCATCTCCTATTGTGTGAGTTTCCTCTTCATTCATTCTCTTTCTTTTTTCTTATTGTTTTGCATGTTTGATGATTATATCAAATGACTTTATTGGTTTTACATTTTTGACATTTTACATTGTTTATTTTGAGTATCTCATATGCTTGGAGGGTTGGTTGGTGACATTTAAAATTAAAAAGCCTATAATTACTTCCTATACACCACATTAGAAACATAGAAGTCTTCAAAGTTGATTAATTTTTAAGTTTGTAATTTTTTATAATTTTTTGATATTTTATTTTGAATTTTTGTCAAATTTTTGTAATAAACTTTGATACATACCAATAAATAATCTATTAAGTGTTTGGCCAATTTTTTTTCCTGTTATGAACTTTAATTGATGATAAAGTCTTGTTTAAAATTTCTTGACAAATAGATATCATTTGTGTTCCCGTTTTGGATTTAAAAGTTTTAGCTTTAAGAGAGTATATTTTATACTTGGAGAGTTGGTTGGTGATATTTAGAATTAAAAAACTACAATTACTTCCTATACATGATATTAAAAACATGTTTAAATCTTCAAAGTTGATTAATTTTTAAGTTTGTCATTTTTTGATATTTTATTTCAAATTTTTGTGATAAACTTTGATATTTACCCATAAATAATCTGTTAAGTGTTTTGACCAATTTTTTCTTTGTTATGAACTTTGATTGATGATAAAGTGTTGTTTAAAATTTTATGAAAAATAGATGTCATTTGTGTTCTCATTTCAAGTTTAGAAGTTTTAGTTTTAAGAATTTTTATTTATTGAATTGGTTTGATGTTGTTTTTGTTTGTTAGTTATAGTCATTTAAATTTGTCTTGTATTTGTTTCTTATATTGTTGGTTAGTTGATTGATTGATCTGTTCATTGTTTAAATTATTTGGGATTTGTTATACTTAAGGGGAAACACTGTCAATACTTTTATAAAATAAAAAAGATATTTTCTTTAATTTGTAATTCAGTGTTAGTCAATTTTAATTTATTGACTAACACGTAATTATTTTATTTATTAATACTTGAATTAAGTAGCTAACATTGAGTTTGACAACTATGCTCATTAACTTTATAGAATAATAGATCGTAGTTAGATGAAAGCTAGGAGAATTAGCAAAAAATATGAGGATGGGGTTGAAAGGTTTTTTGAGTTTTTGTTTAGAGAAATACCCCTAATAAAAAAGATGGCTTGTATTGTTGTTTTTGTGTCAAATGCTTAAACAATAGTCGGTGGAGTATTCCTGAGATAAGAGAGTATTTTATCTATAATGGGATAAATTTAAGGTATATAAATTGGATATGGCATGAAATTAGAAAGACTACTTTATCTGAAAAGAAGAAGATTGTGAATGATGTCTTAGGTGATAGAATTTTGGACATATTCTGTGATATAAGGTCTGAGTCTTTTGCATAGTTCACAAGTGAAAGCTTACGTAGTGATGCAGAGGTGCTTTCGTACTTATGGTGTAAAGACGATTACACAAGGTTGACAACTGTGTTGAAATTGATGAATTTGAAGGCAAGAAATGGTTGGACTGATGCTAGTTTTATGGAATTGCTCGAATTGTTGAGTGATATTTTTCCAAAAAGGAATGTTTTTGCATTCTTTTGTTATGCTAGTTGGAATCAGTTTGCAATTGGCATTGTAAGTAGGTTGTATAGGAAATTAAATCAAAATTTTGAAAAGAAAAAGAAAAAGAAATGAACCTTTGACGGGGGTTATTTGATTAATTGTCATGAAAGGGATTTTTAATGACGGTTAAAAAAAACCGCCATTGAAATCAAGCTTTTCATGGCGGTTAAGTTATAAAAGTGCTGTTGAAAGTTACTTTTTCACTGCGGTTACTTTATAAAATTATTATGGAAAGTAATTTTTCATGACGGTCATAAATTTCCCTGAAATTCTTTGTTTCAAGCCCTTTTCAATCGTTGTTAAAGGTCTTTTTTGTGGTAGTGTGAGATCTTGAGCCTTCTTCTTTCTCTTCCTCTTGTTTTCTCTTTTCTTTCTCTCGTTTTCTTTTTCTTTATGGTTGTAGATTGAAAATATGGAGAGGAAAAATGAGGACATGTTGGTTTCAATGGGGTGTAGGCAGTCAAATGACCAACATCCACGTTAGCCACCATTTGCTTGCAATTTAATCCCTTATTCATTATTCTGAAACACCATACAATCAATCAACTATCAAATATCTCTTTTTTTTTTTTAATACACATCATCAATTATCAACTATTAATGAACTAGCAATTATACTCTTGAAATCTTCTAATACCTGTTTTGTTTGCAAATGGATCAGGTATGATATTATGAGATCTGAATATATTCAATTAAATGGGATTTGAATATATTGAATTAAATGGAGAGCATTATAATTAAATGGAATTTCAATTAGGGACTCAAATTGATAATATAATAATTAAAACCCACATATCTAATTCAAATTGTATAAATTAATTGAATGACAAAGAGAATTAAGGAAACCTATAAATTAAAATCAAGGACAGATGAAAGTGAGTTAATTTTCATCTGATTGTCATCCAATTTTCTCTAATTTATACATTGAATTAAAATAAAGGAAACCTAAAAGTTAAAATCAAGGACAGACGGATAAAGTAATGCAAGTTGAAAGATTGTATAAATTGAAGAAAATCATATTCCTATAAATAAATTGAATTAAATGGGGAGCACATAATTGAATGGGATTTTAATTGGAGGCACAACTTTAATTTGCAAACATTCCGCCTTGTTTTGCCACGAATTTGCACTAGAGTTGGAAGAAATAGAGAAACTCGCCCCTCTTTTTGAAGCCACTAACTACGGTTTGATTGATAATGCCCCTTTAGGCCTAATCAATTAGGCCCCCACTAAAAGACACCAACCTTGCCCCCTTCCACTTGTCCTTCTTAGTCGACACATCAAAAGATATGTTCTTGGCAGTTCACTTCCACGTAGTCCCTTTGTGTATGTTCAGAACATGAATTTTAGCAATACTTTGTGCTTCACCCATGGTGTGGGGTCTTAATATTCTTGCTATATAAGCAAAGCCTGGTTGAAGCCCTTAGGAATTGAAGTTTGTGACAAAGATTATCAAATTCATCATTATAATCATCAAGAGATCCCGTATTCTTTAATCACTTTAACATAGCCACGGGATTTTGATAACCTCGTGAAATTCCTAACAAGTTAGCTTGTTTTAACACTCTTTTGTTGTTTTTGGAAGCAAATTGTGTAGGCTTTCTCTTAAAGTTGTAAAACATGATTTCAAAATGTGAAGCTTAATTTGTGCTAACATTTGGGGATTATTTGTGCAATGCTTCAAAAATTCTTGGTGCAGGAAGTAGCAAGAGCTGGAAGATAAATGACAAGAAGAAATATTTAACCTATTTTGGTTGATCAAAGGAAGATCATGGACACAGAGTGAGCAAGGATGGGAAAACCAAGTGAAAAAGGCCAAGAATGCATAATCTGTCACAGCCTCTAAAACAAAAAAGAAGGAGAGGTATTCTATTCAAGGTGCCGTAGTGCCTAGCTAAATCCGTGGTGGTGCCTAATCCTTTCGAAAGAGCTTTCCTTTGTCCGTAATCTATCACAGCGTCTATCCTTGTGCAACCATATAGTTTGCATTGTAACTTAAAATCTAGGGCATATAAAAGGAGAAACTTAGGATTCTTGGTGAGGCTTCGACTTGGAAACCTATTTGGAGGAGTTCTCTCTTAGGGTTTAGAGGTTTTGAGACTTAGGAGCTTTGGACTTGAAGTTTGAAGGAGATTTGGAGCTTTGTTTCTCATTTTCCTTAGTTTTCTTCTATTCTTCGTTGTTTCTATAATGGCTATGAAATACCCTTATATTTGTGGCTCTTTGCTAAACATGTGTCGTTAGAGTAGTCATTCTAGGATTATTTTGATTTATTGTATGGATTAAGACTTATTTTAACTCTTTCTTTGGTGTTAATGATAATGTTATGCTGTTTTTACCTTGAGCTTATTGCTTTCTTGTGATTGACCTCCACTTGGAGTGATTTGTTTGATTGGTTTAAGCTTGAGAAAGTTAAATTGATCTTTGAACTTAGGTAAAAACATGCTAGACCAAAAGTTTATTCTATTAAATTGATGGTTTATTAATAGAATAGAGATATATCTATTGACCTAACATTGTCCAAAAAGGATTTTGGTTTTCAAAATGTAATCTTTCTAACAAAATCAAGAGATTGTGAAGGTTTATTGAGATTATAAAATTTGGTTTTGACTTGAGAAAGCTTAATCAATGTTTGTTAACCTTAAATTGACTTAACTTATCATTAAAACACTAAATAAGAAGTTTCTAATAAAGTTTTATGAAGTATAATAGTGAGAAATAATCCTAGATCCTTATTTGTCTTAAAGTCATGTTTTTAACTTTGATTTCTACCTTTATTTTCAAAGTGTCTTACTTAAACAACTTCATTTACACATTAATTTCACTTAACCTAATCATGAACACAAAGCAATTTTTAACTTGTCTGGCCTTAGTCTCTAAGGGAACGATACTTTTTATACTACTTGCGACTTGTGCACTTGTGGTTAAGCTAAACGATGAATAGGTCTTTAAAAGCAGCACCAAAGCAATTGTTAATGGCTTTCTTGTAATTAACTTAGGTCAACGCTACCCTTGCCAGACCTTGTTCGAATGCTAGATGCCAAACATAGGCCTTCTGTATAGATTTCCTGTGGATTGAACTTTGGTTCTTCCCATATAGACCTATACTTCCTATGCCAATATTGCTTCTCTAACCAAACCCCTAATTGGTTTGGGGTATGAAGATAACCACCCTTAAGAACCCTTCTGTGAACTTCTTTAGCCTCATGAGTCCTCCTAATTGTAACTTAGAGCTTGGAGCACATATATCCAAAACTAGTTACTAGAGCTAGGGTCAGTTGTTTCTTTAAGTTTAGTCTAACTTTTCCCTTTTGTCTAGCCATTTAACCTGAATCCTCGTCCCTCTACAAAACTGTCACATATTTAGATAGGTTTATGAACTTAGTGATGAAGTCATTGCCATGCATATTTTTTGCCATAAGGTATGGACTTTAATTCCTTGTCTTGATATAGGGTAGGTGGAAATAGTAATTAAAGAACACCTACTTGAATTCATCCTAAGTGACTTGCGAGTTGTCAACTGAGCTTACAATTTCCCATCAGCACTTAGCTTGCTCCTCTAACAACATAATAGCAACTTGTACCTCATGCTGAGTAGTGTAAGGGAAAACTTTGAAAATGGTCTTCATTTTATCAATCCAGTCTTTAGCTTCAACTAGATTCATTTTATCCTTAAACCTCAAGGGATCATGATGACTCACCTCTTTTAATACTGCTCTTATTGAAGTATCAATAAGAGGATTTTGTTGAACAGTTTCTCCCCTACTCTCAACACTCAAAGTACCTTATTTTCTAGATTGCAAGTCACCTACACTCTTAGCTTACTCTTAACCGGGTTTCCCTCTGGTCGAATCTCAAAATTCATCTTCCCAACCATATTCTCTTTAAGCTTGTTAAGCCTTACTTCCATACCACTTCAGCTACTAAGAGAACCTCGTTATTTTACTGTTGATCTTGCTTAAGTGATTGATCACTATGTTGATTAAGAAGTTACTCCCGAGTAGAGGAAGCCTCCTTAACTATGAGTTCAATCCTTCATGGTCTTGCCATTCTCTCTACTTAAGGATAGAACCCATGAACACAAAAAAAAACCAGGAAACCAAGAAGACAGAGGTGGATTGCAAAGTGAACTCATCATTCTCATTTGCTTCTCTCTTATCATAAGCTTTTGTTTGATTAGTTTGTTTGTAATTTCTTAATTTCTTTTGCAAGCATTTAAATTCCAGAAGCATTACTAACCCGTTTGGTTCACTGAATCTGAGAGAATGTAATGCAATGTAATACAATGTAATGGAATGTAATGGAATGATAATTACATGAGTTTGTTTGGTACACAATTAAGGAAAGATGATACATAGACATAAAAATGTTTGGTTGGATTACAAACAAGATGACAATAGGTAAATGTAATGACAAAATTACCCTTATTTACACATATATATTTATAATGAATTATTTTTTTTTATTTTTCACCCAATAAACATACTAACCTATCCACATATATAATAATAAAATAATAGATAAAATTGCCCCTTATTCATATATATCATAAATTAAAGTATACTTTTTATATATAGTAGTCAAAATTCCTATCCATATATATGATAAATTAAAGTATAATTTAAATTTGATAATTAAAATTGTCTCTCTCTATGTATATTATACTCATAAACACAAATACATACAGATATAAATATATACTTATAAGAACCAATAAGTTGAATATAATTTATAAGATAATAAATAAATGTATAAGTTTACTAATAAGTTGAAAGATGCTCACCAGTAGTTGAGTCTCTAACATGATGATGAAGCATTTGTGATGTAGCAGTAAGGACCTTCTGTTTGTAGTTCATAGCGGTAGCAACGAGGAGGGAATGAATAGGAGAGCAAGGGTTTCTACTTGATTTAATACGGGTCCAATCTTGTCAAATTTATAAATTATAAAGGTAATAATATCTTTTCTAATTGATTACAAGAGGTCTGTATCCTCATTCATGAGTTATAGCAGTGTAATCATGATGCACCATCTGATGTAATCAACATTACAATACGTAATTCTCTTTACATTACATAAGTCCAACCAAACATCTAAATTGGGCCTTTACATCTGAAACGTCCTACTTTTAACCCCTCAGAGTACGCGTTTGGAAGCGTTATGGTTCAAGCAATTCACAAAACAAGCTTGTAGATTGAACTTTGTGATTGGTTCTCAGGTTACTATTTATTGATAAATTTTAGATTTTTAGTCCAACTTTGAGCACTTATAACTCTTAGCACACACATCCGTTTTAAGTAATCTACCACTTGTTTTAAAGCTCAGGATGTGTACTTTAATCATGCTAAATTTTATGGGCAGAGTCAGTCATTTGTCATACTTCTACTCTGTCACTATTTTGTTGCCCAATTATGGATAGCTTATCCCCTAACTTGCACTAACAGTTCATGATTAAGACTTTCCATATATTATCATAGCTAATTACACAAGCTAACATCATTATTGATCATCACATACCATCAATGGCACATTTACAACATATACTGGCATATACAGTGTATAACGAATATAACAAATTTTCCCAAATCTTTTCTTCTTTCTTGCTTCCACTTCATGTATCCTTCATATGATCACATCACCTATTATGGTTGGTTAAGGGAGCGTGAGATTTAGGAGAATCTCAGTAGCAAACATTACCATTTATACATGCAAGATGGATGTAAGTGTATAAAATGCTTCTGTGCACATAACTTTATCGTTTATGCACGGTGAAGCACCATGGAAAGTAATCCAGTTCATTCATACTCACATAACATAATTCCAAGGCATGCTTAACTAAACATAGCAATCATAATTCAGTAGCATAGCTTAGTCACATCATGGCATTCATAGCATATACACACATACGCATCAAGCACACAAGAAAAGTAAGTTCGCTACCTTGCATCATAAGTTTTCTCTTGCTCTTCAACTTGCTCCCTTTTTGCTTCCAACCATTAAGGTTGCTTCCTTAACCTTTTTCATTCCTTTTTCTTGATGTCTCATGGTCCTAACTATACCAAAACATCATTTCCATTCATTCATTAGAGCCATAGTAATCAACAGCTCAATACTTTGTTTTCTTTGAGCTATATTAGCTTCTAACTTTTGACCTTGATTTCCAACCTTTCTAAAATTAATTCTACATGTTATTCCCCAACAATTTTGCATGTAGAATCCATTTTCAAGGTCAAAATAATCAAAATCAAACTTTTTCACCATGAACTAGCCTTGACCAAAATATAACTCAAATTACATAGTCATGAAATTCAACCAATTTCAACATAAAACCACTTGATTCTTTTTCGTCTCAAACCTTTAAACATTATTCTAACATCAATTTCATCTTCCCCTATTCTTAAGAATTTCGTGCAGCATGTCCCCCTAGAGTTTCAAGCTCTCAAAAATCATTAAAATCCATAACCAAGCTTGATAACAACAAGGGTAGTGAAAACTACATCAAAAACCATGAACATACCATGTTTTAGAGCTTGATCTTGCATGGGACCACTTGGCCTTTCTTTCTCCCTTTTCTTTCTCTCTCTAGAAACCATTTTGCAAGAGTTTCCCTTTAGGTCCATGGCTTGCACAAAAATGAGGGGTGGGGAGGGGGTATTTATAGAAAACAAGACTGAATCTGGACTATTGATCTTAAAAATATGTGGCTTGATCTGGATAGTCCATTTTCTCTTTTAATCTTGTGGTGACAAGTGTCCCATGACATCATGCTTATATCATCAATCCACATGCTTTTAATCTAACCATACATGTGTCTTACATCCGACCGTACATGTGTCTTGCATCCAGCCGTACACATAATACCTTCTTTTCCCATCTAACCGTACACTTGTCTCTTTCATATTTCTTCATCATTTTGGCATTAAAATAGGGAGGAAAGCAATATAAAATTCGTGTAAAATACAACCCTTAGGTGTTTCTCCACCTATCTTGCCATTCTGCACCGTATAGGGTACTTTTTTGGATCCTGACTTACTCGGGACCACGGGGACATGTTCTGGCACCATTTTCTCACCTCAAATAAATCCACATGGCATTATATAGCATGCCTAAAGAGAGAGTGATGCTCTTCCCTTGTTCTTCCATTAAAATAATTAAAACAATTGATAATATTTATTTTAGAGTGATCTTGACCGAATTCTTTCTACCGGTCCACAACTTCGAGAATCTATCTTTGGATATCAATACTATTTATTCATCATAGGGAATTCCTCTAATTTTTCTTACTTCAAAAGTAAACTTCTAGACATTTGACTTTGACTTTCCCTAGATAGTATGTAAATAGGCTTTAAATTCTATTAAAGTAAACCTCTTCGGTTTCTAGGGACGGAATTATTTTTAAAACCTGTGATAATTCCTCAAGTATTTCTCCCCATTTTCTTCCAATTATATGAGGCCTCCCTATACTTTAAATAATTCATTCTCAGTAATATTCAAAATCAATCAAAACCCTGGGAATTCCACAAATTCCTTCCAGGGGTACTTTCATCATTTTAGCTTCATACAGGCCTCTGAACCTTATTCCTATTTTTCTAAAATTTTTCTAAGGTATTCAAGTCTTAACCTACCATTTCCTATTTTTGGGCATAATTTTCATTTTTACACTTACTAGCCCAAAACTTTGCAAAATTACAATTTTGTCCCTGGTTTGGCTTAACATCAAAATTCACCTCATTGAGGCCTCCAACATAACCTTTGGCTTATATTTATCTCTATTTCTCATTCTTGGGCCTCGAGACTTAATCCAAGTATTTAACTTCCTGTTTTCTCAGTTCCAAAAAACTTTCCTTTTACAATTTAGTCCCTAGGAATCTTACTATCCTTTCAAGGAATCTTTGAGACCTCTACCAAAAGAGGTCTGGTAGCTAACTCATTTCAGGCTAATTTCGGTACTTCTATGCTTAAAATTCAGGATATGACAGTATCAAGATTACATGTAATCTTCTTTAATAAAATTGAACCAAACAAGCTGTAAAGCTTTCTTTGGGTAATTAATATGGTAGTTTAGTGAATTCTTTACTTCGCCCTTCAATCCTTCTTCGCACTTCAGTCTATTGTTTGTGTTTTGCCTCTACTCATCGACTCACCACGTCATCTCTAACCTCTATTTGTCGCTAACTCTCACACCTTAAAAATTTAGGGGTGACCAACACGAAATATGAAGGAACTCACAATCCTTAAGCCTTAAAACGTATAAATAAACACTTGCTTTAATAATTATAATACCAATCACAATGTCAAGATTAATATAACAATTCTAAAAATGTGTGTACCATTAAATTCATTTATATAAACATATATAAAACTCTCAGAGGAGATAAGGATTCTTGGAGCACCTAAGTAAGAGGGGTAAATATATAAATATAAATTTAGATTTACATTAATTAGTAGTTATTCCAAAATATATCTACAAGCTTTGATCAACAACGAGGGTTTTATTATTTAACTAGAAGTGCAACGTCAATTATGAACATGTAACTATTTGCCAAGTAAATGATTAAAAGTTGATTTCAAGTTATGAATAAGTCCATAAAACATAAAAGAAAACATATAAAGAGCTTTTGTCACACTAGATTAATTAAACATGTAAATAATTTCTTTATGAAATCAAATTACGAAATAGTGTGAAAAATCTTTTTCAATTGAGGACTTCAACAAAATGAGTAAAAGCATGGACACACAGTCCATGAGAGTTAGTAACCAACAACAACCGAAGCCACCAATATAAGCACATATGAAGCTATGAATAGCAAGCGAAGCCGAAGCTACGAATAGCAAGAGTAGCCAAAGCTACAAATAGCAAGCGCAGCTTGTCACATCCCGTATTTTAGGCCTAGAAGCCCACAAAGTAGCCTAAAGAAGGTAGACTATCAAGCCCTTCTGAGTAGAAGTCCTAAAGAGGTGAAAGGAAGTTAGAACATGGATAGGGACTACACTGCAAAGTGAAAGTTTTCAGGGACTGAAGTGTAATCAAAGTTAGAGGCTTCAGTAAAGTCTCAAGGGCCCAGAAGGGAAAAAGATGCTAGATACAAGTCAAAGGTTAAGTTAGAAGTCTCAAAGAGATGTTTTATGAGGTTGAGCCCAAGCAGGGGTAAAACTGTAAATTTAAAAGGATACATGCCAACTGGGGTAAAAATAGAAAGCATACAGAAAATTTCAGAAAAATCCCAAAAAAAAGGAAATAATATTGTAAGACTCTTTTGTAAAAAGAAATAATGAAAATACCCCTGAAGCAGCTTAAGTGGAATTTATAAGCTTATGGCTAGTAAAAAATACACTGTTTGAGGTAATTATTTGAGATATCAAGTAATCTAAAAAATGTACGTAAAAATGAGGTTAAATAGTTAAAGGAGTGTACTAATTTCTAAAATTAGTCCTGCTCCTAGAAGGCCAGTGGAATGGTTTTAATAAAATATAAAGCCGATTCTGCCAATAAAAGGACATTTTAGTATATGATTTTTATACAAGGCTGAAAGGAAGTGTTATGGCCTGAAAAAATTCATAGATATTCTCTAGAATTAAAAGGAATTTATGGAATAGACAGAAGAATTTTCTAAGCTCTGAAAGGCCATCAAGAAAGCCGGATAAATGTGAGCCAAGTAAATTGGAAGGAAACTTAGGGATTAAGTTTTGATCAAATAGCTAGGATTCAATCTCCCTTCTCTTCTACAAGATTCTTGACACCTAGCACCTTCTAGAAGAAAGATGTAAGGGATGATGTAAGAAGGTGATGCAATGATGATGTAAAAGTGCACTTAAAGTTTCAAAATCGCCCTTATCCTTTCTATTAACTTCCAAGGGCATTTTAGTCCATTCAAGGCCATAGTTTGACTATAAATAGAACCCCTCCCCTCTCATTTTTTGGCCAGGTTGAGAAATCTAGGGAAAACTCTTGTCATTTTTTTCTTGAAGCATAATCAAGAGGAAGACACCACCTTTGATCATCTAAGCTTGGATCCAAGGTTAGTAAGTTGTTCCCTCTTGTTTCTTGCTTTGATTCCTTGGTTTATATGATTGAAAAGTTTGGTTTCCCTTAGGGCTTGATGCTGACCAAATTATATAAGTTTAGGGGAAGGAAGTTTTGATGTTATATCTAGTTAAGACAATGGTTCAAGGTTGTTTAAAGTGATTTTGTGTTGATATGTGAAAGATTTCATGATTGTTTAAGAAAGGGTGATGTTCAGCCACTATGAGATCTGTACCCTAGGATGTGTTTTTCATAGTTTTGATGTTTCTATTGTATTTAAAATGAAAAATAGTGTAAGGTAAACCTAAAGAACAAGCATTGGAAGCATTATAATTAAAGTTGGGATTTTCGGATTTCAAACCCCCTATTTGGCTAACACTGGCTTTTGGGGAAGAAGTTGGATTTTCTTTGATCCAAGCTCATTTTTGGATTTTTTGGACAAAATTATGTAGGATTGGCCTATTGGCCTAAGAGAATAATTTTTACAAAGCTTGAACATTAATCCAAAAATTAAGAGAAAGATGTTAAGTTCAAGAGAGTTTGTCTTGAACAATATGTAATCTCTTGGTCCTAATGAATTGTATGAAATGTTTAAGACCTTAGAACATCTAAGAGGATGTTTGTTGATATTGACTAAAAGCCCACATTATTGGAAAGTCAAGGGAATCAAAAGAAAAGCAAAAAGAAAGCTTGAAGTGCAAGGTAGTGAACTTACCTATTGTCATTGCTTGATGTTGTATGCTTGTGTGTTGCTGTGTACATGTTATTTGAATGTTATTGTAACATATTTTAGCTGATATAATTTCTATTTATGATTAGTAGATTATGTCTTCATGACCATGCATCAAGAAGGTAGCTTTGAGCATACTAATATGTCACTAATTAACAAGAGAATAAGCAAGTTGCATGTAGTGCATTAGCATCCATCTAGCATGATTAATATAGTATTGTTTGCTACTAAGATTCCCCCAAATCTCACCCCTTCGTAACCAACCATTTAAGTCAATCAATGGTGGGCAATAATGGCATGAGAAGGACGCATAAGAAAGTGGAGAATTATTTATGTTAATAAATGAGATTATTGACGAATGTATGACTCTCCTATTTTGTAAATTATGTTTATGGATGCCCATGATGCAATATATGTGTTTAGAATGTCTATGACATGAATTTAAGTGTATGAAAATGAATGGGAAAGAGTAAGCCCAGGTTGTGTATGTCAAATTAATAAAAAGAATCAAAGTAAGAAATGGTTAAGGGATAAAACGTAAGTCCCGGAGTAGTTAGTTTCGAGCTCTAGTTTGACCTATCAAATGAATGAATTAGGCCATAAATTTGGCAAACTTATATTACACGTCCCAAGCTTTAAAATAAGAGGTAGATAAACTCAATTGGATGTGTACACAAGGAGATATGAATTTTTAAAGTTGAGGCACAGAATCTGGAAGTTCCAGATTTTACCAAATGAATAGTAAAGTTTAATGAATAAACTGTATGAATTGGCAAGATATAACTCCAGTTTGATATTTTTTTTCCTTAAAGAGCTTTCAAATATCTTTCCATATAATTTTAGAGCACCTCCACACGATTTTTCTAAAATTAGTTATGATTTTTCAAAGTTGGACTTGCAATCTGAAAATTGCATTGTGAACAGTGTTTTTCCAAAAATCAACATCTAGCTTGCATTTTATGAGTTTAAGGCCATCCAAAGTAGTCTAAACTGGTTCTAAATAGATTCTAAAGTATTATATAAGTAAGTTGCGACACAGCCGAAGCTACAAAACAAGCATAGCCGAAGCTATGAATCAAGTGAGCTCAATATTAACCATGACGCACTAATGGCTAACAGTTCTACTCTTAGCAACTAGTGTTTTCAGTCATTACAAAAATCATTTACAAGCATGCATGGGGTCAAACATTAATCATAACTGAGATCTTCTAAAAACAAAGCATATTTACTAAAGAAGACCCTAGCATGAAGGTTTTCAAATAACATTTTCAAAACTTTCCTTTTAAATTCCAAGCAGGAAAATTTATTAAAAACAAATGGCAGAAAAGCTAATATTCTTAAGTAGGACTTTTGTTCTATGTAAGCAATGAAAGTATTCTTTAAAACATTAAATAAATGGAAATAACAAGTGATCAGATTTAAATAAAAATGTCTTGATAAACTATTTAATAGGAAAGATGATAGTTTAATTAAGTTAATAAGAAACAGAATAATATCTTTTGTAAAGCAAATTCCCAACTTCCTCTTAAAGTCATTATATATATGACCAAAACTAATAACAATAGGAAGTTCGAAAAATCAACTATAATAAGTAATGTATTTTCTTTAATTTACTATCAAAATCAATATCAAATCCTTTTTTTTTGTCTAAAAAAATTTTCTTCTCAATAACTAGACTTTCATTTTAATTTTCTCTATAATATTAAGAAGACATAACGAAATATCCTGGTTTGAACCATCCTCTTACAGTATATAACATTAAGTTTAATTGATAATACATAAACCTTAACTAAATTAGCAATTTCAATTATATCCAAGCAAGCATAAACAAAAATATCTCATTCTTCTTTTCCATACATGCTTCCAAGCATAACAAATACCATGTTCACTGTACTACCTTACAACTCATTTACAGCTCTTCTTTCTTGTAAGACTTTCTTCCCCCCCCCCAATACTAAACAATTCATGTGCACTCAATCTAGCAGGCTTCAAGGATATTCATTTTACTATCATAACCACCAAATCTTCACACACAACATCTATAAATTAATTTCTATCTAACCATCAAATTGAAAACAGCTACCCAAGCATCACATGGAAAGGATATCTTAGCTTCCCAACAATCTCCATTTTATAATAAAACTTCCTACTCTTTTTAATCCATAAACAAGATTTAAATCATAATCAACCTAAAACGAAACCTAACTTCTTTTCCACCATCAAAATACCATAAATCACGATCCAAATAAGTTTATTTCCTTTTCCACATTTCACCGAACATCTGGTGTGCACTCAAGATTAAGTCATCAAGTCAAAACCTGCACACTTGTTTGTCACAATAACTCAAAATTTAATCTACCAAACAATTCATCAAACCCCTTCTGGTAAGCAAAGTTTAAATCATAAACACCATCTAACCATTCTTATGCTAGTAGCAACAACATGATTTCTTAAAGTTTCCTCGATTCCATAATTTCTTCTACAAAACTCTAATCATAAATAGCTACTCATTTTAGCTATGATTCCCCACTCAAACATTTTATCAAACAATATCATGCATAGAGATTAAACTTAACAAATCGAGCTTTCTTTCCGATCTATATTTTAGTTAGCTCATACTCTGACACTCCCCTGTTTCAGAAACACCGTGGCAGAAAAGGAGAGAAAAATTTAATCCCACACGCCGCACAAAACAGCAAAAGGCGAAAAGGAGAAAAATATGAAGTTCAAATGCACTAGCTCACTACTGTACATAGAGCCATGGAAGAGAAAGATTCGAACCTTGCCAATTCCTTTTCTTTTGTAAGAAGGTCTCGAAAGATGAACTAAGAGGGAGAGTTATTTAATTTTTTTCCTATTTTCTCTTCTTCCTTTTTTGAAGGGCATTGTAGTAATTTTGTGAGTGCTAGACAAAATGAAAATATCCCTTTCGGCACAGCACAGGTTCGAACTCAGTATCCTAAAGAGTGAAATAATTATTTTTATTTCAATTTCATGCCCATTACAACCATTGTAGATATCAATTTCTTCTCTTCATTTGCTTTATTTACTTTACATTTTTTTTTGAGAAATAAGTTCAACCTCTGCTAAACTACCAATTTACATTTAGTGCATATCTTCAACCAATAAATAAATAAAATACTAACTAGAAATGAAGTAACTACATTATTTTTGGGGTCATTACACTGACTCGCCGTCTCTGGCCTTCATTTGTTGCCGATGCGCCTTCTCTGAACTCTATTCTCAGGTATTTTGAAGCACTATGACTTGTGTTCATATATATATATATATATATATAGTGTCGTGACTTGTGTTCGCGTATACAGAGGACAGCATATGAGTGGCCGAGTAGGGTCTTGAAGGATTTGTGTACTGATATCTGAAAATGAACATTTCCACCTTGGAATCTGATCTGTGCATTGAAGACTTGGGGTAGTGGACATGCCTTTTACAACTAGGATTTTAGGAACCTGATCTAAGTTTTTGTTATAATTGTTCTATTGTTTGTTACATGTGTTCATTGATATTAGGCTCATTGACCATAGGTAGTGTTTTTTGGTCGACTGATAACTAGTTTTTTTTTAGGTCGACTGATTGTAGCTAGTTTAGGGGTAAACATACCAAAACAAAAATGGAGCTTTTCATTTTTCAGTCGACTGACAGCTGGTTAATCATTATGTTTGATTCAGTGGCTTTAATCTAAGACTTACATTTTAAATTTAACAAGGAGACCCAAAAACGATTGTCTCGGTTAGGGTGAGAGCTTTTCTCCCTTTTGTGGGAGTTGGGTTTTAGTGCCATTCTCATCAGTGGGTGAGTCTTTCACTCGATTGTTTCTAGCCATTGCTAAAGTAGCAATGGCTCACTTTGTGTGATTTGTCTCTCCTCCATCCTTTTGGGTGGGGGTTGAAGTATGGGAGGGTGTGGGCTTGTGTTAGGTAGCATTTCTATTTTGGTGATTGTCGAGCTATTTGAAGATGGATCTGGATGATTTAGATTGGGCGGCGCCTAGTGATAATAAGTTCCTCTTCCGTTTTGATTGTGCGGAGGATGCTGAAAGGGTGATTCGGGAAGGACTGTGGAGCATTATGGGTCATCACATTGTGGTGAGGGCATGGCTATCGAATATTGCCTTTAATGAAGTCAATACTCAGGAATGTGACTTTTGGGTTTAGTTTCATAGAATCCCTCCTGATGACATGATGCTTGGGAATATATTCAAATTTGTCTCTAGGATTGGTGGGGTTCTTGCAATTGAAAATATGAGAATCAATGGTAGTATAGCTCGTTTGTTCCTTTGCATAAGGGTGGAAGTAGATATTTCTGACCCTCTCGATCTAGGACTTTGGATCACTTGTCAGGATGGCTCAAGTTCCGGGGTCGATACTAAATATGAAAGGCTGCACCATTATTGTTATACCTGTTGGAGGATAGGCCATGATGCAAAAGTCGTGTTCTCAGTCAAAGGGTCTGCCATTTGGTATTGGAAGTAGTTTAGGTACTCCAATTACAAAATTACTGAGTAATGTGGTTGGTTTTGAAGAATTTTTACGAACGCACGGACAAAGACAGAGGAATGTGCCTTCTGAGGTAGACTTTCAATTAAAGGGGAATGATGTTGTAATGGATGATGATATGCATTGTGGTGACAGTGTGAGGTCAAGCTCCACGAATGGGAATCTGAAATGGGATTTCATAAATACGGTGGCCATGTGTGTTGAAATGAGCACGAATGATAAATCTACTTCTACCTAGCCGCATGAGAACCTTGGCAAGGAAAGGGGTAGCTTAAGGAAGTTTGTTTCTGTTAAGAAAAAGAAGAGCATTAGTCCCAATATTGCTCCCTACTCTGAGAGTAAGGCATTTGGTTCAAATGAAACCTCTAACATCAATTATATTGTTGAGCTACCTTCTAAAGAGGAAGTTGTTGTCCGATTGATCTTGAATGGTTTGATGATCTACACTTTCTTTCATACAATGCTTTATATGGTGCCATCTGAATACTTGAGTGGAAGCCATTATTGTAGGCAAACTCTACTAAAGGAAGGTGATCATCCCAATTTCCTTTTAATTCAACTGCGTAAGCTCTTAAAATGTCCTCAAGATTCTAGATAGTTCTCTCAGTTTGTCCATCAGTTTGGAGATGGTAGGCAGTGCTAAATCTCAACCATGTTCCAATGGCATCTTGTAACGATCTCCAAAATCCTGAAGTAAATCGTGGATCTCAATCTAATATAATACTCCTTGGTATGTGCCATGTAACTGAACCATCTCCTTCACATAGATCTGTGCTAGCTTTTCCAAAGACTAATTTGTCTTAATAGCTAGGAAATGAGCTAATTTAGTCAATCTATCAACAATTACCCAAGTAGCATCATGCCCAGATTGAGTTCTAGGAAGACCTATGATAAAGTCTATGGAAATATTATCCTACCTCTATTCTAGAATCTCTAGATTTTGTAATAGTCCTGGGGGCTTCTGGTGTTCAATCCTGATAATGAGAGACAAACTCAGTTACATCCCTCTTTATACTAGGCCACCACCAGTTTTGTTTTAGATCATGGTACCTTTTGGTCGCTCCAGGGTGGATAGTATATTTGCTCCTATGAGCTTCATCAAGTAATAGCTTCTTTAACTCTTTATCACTAGGGAGGTGATAGAACCCAATCTTTATATAGTTTTCTCAAGTGGTTTCTAATGTTTTGCAATGATTTTACCCTTATTATGCATGCATTTATATCCATTTAATTACATTGAGTCATGCATTGCGTTTTGCTGTTTAAGGGGTAAAAAGGGTCATTTTTCTCTTCTCAATTTTAATTGCCTTGATCTATAATCAATTCGTCTTTACAAAGATCTTTGTTGTGATTTTCAGGCAATTAGAGAAGGACCAAGAACCATGATGGAGCATGGATGGAACTAAAATGTTATAAGGACCAAAACACAAGAGTTGGGAGTGTTCTGCCTCCCCAGGTTGCGACATGGACTCCTGAGGTCGTGACTTGGATGCCTCTTAGTGAAACTATGCATTTTGGACCTAAGTCAAGATGAAAGCTCTGTTTGTCTTCCCAGATCGCGATATGGAACTTATCATGTTGCGACTTGACCCCCCTGAGTCGCGACCTTACATTCCTAAGGTCGCGATCTGAGTGCGTTAAGTGAAGCTGTGCGTTTTGGAATAGGTTTTTGAGCTTCTATATCTAAGGGGGGCAGCTACCACGAAAAGGCACTCTTCCATTCTGCAGATTTGCACAAGGTTGAGCTGTTAAAAACTCCTTCTCTAATACGTTATAAAACTCAATATAAAACCACTACTATGGTAGAAAAGGAAAGCTATTATACAAGCTACCATAGTAGAAAAGAAAACTTGTAAACCATTTTCAAAACTGACAATTAAACTGTGGGTAGAAACCCAAACAAGTTGCATGCAACCAAAGATCTTTCATACAATCAATCACCAAGTTCATTCAATGGGGCCTCCAGGCCTCAAGCTGGGGTAAATAGAGAATCGCACAAAAGCCCATCGAACTATCCACATGAACATAAATTCAGAACTTTATACAACAATAAGAATGGCCTCCGGGCAATAAAATAAAGAGGTAAGACTTTCACCAGTTTACAATAAGGCCATGCAGTTAAAATATTTCAAAAAGACCCTAAATGCGGCAATATACACTAGTTATACGTGTACCAAAGGCTAGAGGCATTACAGCTTAACCAAGCTCAAGCCTTCGCGTCCCTTCCCGAAGGCGTACACCCAGAACCTTCAGCTGAAAATATTATAACCACGGGGTGAGACAGAAGTCCCAGTAACCAACATTACAATACAGAGTACAAATGAATAGGTGCACGTGAGGTGTCAAGTGGGAGTAGTTACATGTAAAACTGTAAGTGATGGCCACAAAGAACCATGCAACTGTAATGATGCAACCCATCAGCTTATCCCTCACTTTGGGGGATTTTAAAGAGCTGAACCCGACCTATCCCTCACTATGGGGGACGTAAGGAGCCATAAGGGCCTATCCCTCATTATAGGGGACGTAAAGAGCTAACCATCATGCATTAATAGAGGCCTTACCACGTGATAGTAACAATGCAATCTCTCACCAATCCCAACACATGCATCATACTCAACCATCTTTATCGAAGAGTAAATATACCATTCCATAAGTAATTTCAATAAGTGGCATATCTTTTTAGAAAATTCCCAATGCATTTAGTATTGTACACAAAAAAACCCACAAGACAACTCTCCCTTTTTGATATACATTAGAACACTAGTTATTATTCAACACATAAAACACAAATCCACTCACAGTACCATAATAGCATGTACAAAGGATTGGAAAGTGGTTACTCTCGCCTGAGTAAGGAATAACAAAAACACCATGATGCCCCGTGCACCAAGAAATACTAACAACAGGTCTACACAAGCACACAACCACCATGTATCAGTTTTCAAACTAATAAAATGGTCAACAAAACACTTGGGGACTCAAAATTCCTAACCTCAACCAAAACTCTACCCCACTCACAAGGGCCAAAATCATCACAACAACACTCCAAAACCACAAGAGACCATTAATACTCTAGCTTCCCTTCTAAAACCTCAATTGAATTCAGAAACTCAAATACCACTCTAGAAATTCATCACCCAAACATCCAATTAGAACAAAATCAAGTCCTACTAACATTCTAAATCAATTAAACATCCAATTTAACCTTCTTTAACATAACCCAATTCACAAAACTCAATTTCAACCACTATATTATCATCCTGAATCATAAACCTCCATTTCCACAAACCCCAAATTCCCAAAACTTCCAAATCTTCAAATTTAAGAAAACTACACTGATTAAATACTTAGACTAGCCCATAACGATCATTTAAACTCAAAATCAGTCAAAAACCTCAATTCCATCACAACCTAGAAAACTCTAGGGTTTCACCATAAATCCTCAAAAATACCAGGAGAAAGAGTAGATTAGAGGTTAGATTCACTTACTTGAGGTATTGGATCCTTAGAAACACCTTCTTCAAGCCAAAACACCGAAACCCTAGCAGACCCTCTCTCTCTTCATTTAGACTTTCTAATTATCGAATATCAAACCCCTCCTATAAATTTAAAGACGTGACCTTTTTATCACGGCGAACCCAGTAATTGGTCGTGACTAACTAATCCCGAGAGCGATTTTCTAACCCAGAGACCTAAGTTCGTCACGGCCAAAAACCCATTTTGTTTTGGTGATAAACTTTTCCCGAGAGGAACTCTTGCTCACCTGACACCTTTCGTCGCGACTCCCCCTTAACTTAGTCGTGACAAAAACACATTCCTAAAAGAAAGCTCTCCCAAAACTCTCTGTTTCACCGTGACAAAGTTTCACTTCACCACGGGGAACAAATCCTTAGAGGGATTTGTTCACCTACTCCTCCAACTCACTTGATCCCAAACTAGACACCAAGATTCAAGTTTAAACACCAATTATCCTCAAAAATCAGGGTTAAAGGGCTATTAAGACTCAGGACGTTACATGAGCTACCATCATTTCGTCTTAAGTCTCTATTGATCCTACACCCAAAACTTCCTTTTTTTTCCCATCTCTTCATCATTTTCTGCATTATTGGAATGATCAAACCACTCCAACACCCTTCTTCTCCATTTTTCCAACTTTATTTTTAGCTTTAACCATGGCTGTTCATTCCTAGAGCGATTGCAATTGGTTTGAAGGCATGAGAGGCTAAACCCCTTAGACTCTTAGTGATGGAGAACAAAGCTTGAGCTCAATGACCTAATCAGGGAGTTTTTCTATAGTCTAAACCTTTGTTTAATACTGTGTTGAAAATTTCTAGATTTAGGAACTTTCTGCACTTGTATCAAACTTGGTTTATGATTGTAAATCTGGTGTTTAGACTATTCTATTGTATTTGGATTGGATGATGTTAATGTTGATTAATCTATATAACATTTCAGTTTGAATCCTTGTGTTCAATTTGATTTTCAGTGATTATTGTGATTAATCTACGTGCTTGGTATTCTATGTTTGTCAATTGACATTCAGAGGGCATTTGCATCATCTGTTCATCTACATTCTAAGTGGTTTTTAGTAGTGTCTTAAGAGATGTTAATTAACTTTGATCAAAGTGAGTTTTCATTAATTAAGACATTGGACCCAAGTGATTACTTGGGGTTTTCTTCAGACTTAAGGTTTTCCAAAACTTCCAATTATTCTAAAGAGCAATAATAGCTGGTCAAGAGATTGTTTAACCATAATTCTCTTTTAATCCAAAACATTTCTTCATCATTCATTTAAAATACCAAAAATAGTTAACTTTCTGCACTTTACATTTGTTGCACCACCTTTAAAACAACTAAAATCCCCTTTTTGCTCACTCAAATTTATAATGTTTTTGAAAACCAACTTAGACTAGGATTTCCAATAACAAGCTCCTCGAGAAGAACAACTAGTTGCATCCTATACTGCATTTTTTCTGGTACAATTTACTTTCTTGACGATCCGGAAGGCGACAGTCCGGCCTCGATCAGGAGGCACACCCTCGCTTTATATCTTAGTATCCCATCTTATCCAATATTAAACTTTGACTCCTTTCCTTGTTCAACTTCTTCCCTAACTCCTAGTAGATGCTCATCCTCCACTGGGCAATTTTTATTTCCTTCCAAGTTATACTCTTAATAGTTAATGCTTTTATGGTAGCGACTAATCCAGACATTATATCAATAGGTGTACTTTTTACGTCTTGCAGCAGGTTCCACTCTTTGGCCATCAACTGGGCTGCATGGAGAGATTTTTTACTTAAGGAATCTGCTACAATGTTTGTCTTCCCTAGGTGATACTTTAACTCATAATCATAATCCTTAAGGAACTCTTTCCACCTTCTTTGTCTCATGTTAAGTTCTTTTTGATCAAACAAGTACTTCAAACTCTTACGGTCGCTAAAAATCTCACATTGTGAACTGTAGAGATAGTGCCTCCAAATTTTCAATGCAAACACGACTGCTGCCAATTCCAAGTCATGAATAGGGTAGTTTTCCTTGTACGGCCTCAATCATTGAGAAGCATAAGTGACTACCTTACCATTTTGCATTAATACCGCCCTAAGACCCTTCTTAGAAGCATCAGTATACAAAGTGAAAGATTATGTAGGGTTTGGAATCACAAGTACTGGTGCGGTGGTCAATTTGGTCTTTAAAGTCTAAAAGGCTGCCTCACATTTTTGGTCCAAACAAACGGTTGGCTATCTATAAGCTAGAGATGGATGTGGATCAGTGATAGAGCAACATAGAGTTGGTTTTACAAGCTAACAACACCCCATTGACTTGGGAAGTGTTCAAGGAGAAGTGTTACCAGAAATACTTCCCTAAATCAACTCAAGACAAGATGAAAGTCAAATTCCTTGTATTGCAACAAGGATAATTTGAGACATTTGATGAGAACCTAGTGAAGCACATTCGCTTGTCTCGATATTCCGCTTATCTAAAATGTTTAAACAATGAGCGATGGAACACGTAGAAGCTGGTAAGAGAGCAGAGAAACCCCAGCAAGGCCTAGCCAGGAAGGAACCTCTTTCAGTATCAAGAAGAGGAAGAGGTTTGGATTTGGTAGGAAGCTACAAGAGGTAAGTAAACAAGGAGAAAGGTGTGACATCACATAAAAGGCAAAGGAGTATGAGCAATGTGGTAAGAACTATGGCAACAAGCCATGATTGTGATGGGCAATTGGGTTTGAAGAGTAATATCTTGCTATACAGCATTGATGTTCCCATTCCCACGAGTCATAAAGTTGTGACTTTTAAAGCATGCATAAAGTATGTGGCTGATATGCCTGTTACTGCATTATCATTGATTAGATATATATGCATTTTCGTGATGTTGATGGGATTATTGGTTGGACTAGTTGGTTGCCAACAACATACTTCCAGAATATTGAAATAAAGCTTTAATATTACCTCACAAAGAAATAACCCCTAGAAAAGAGGTAAGACTAAACCACGTGATGGAAAGTGAAGCAAGTAAATGGCTAAGGCATTGATACCAAGGATACTTCATCTTCTTTTTCGATTCAAGCAGAAGTAGAACAAGGAATTGATGAAGAAGTTTTTGAAAGTGTTTCCTACAGAGATCAGTGGACTTCCGCCAGAGCGAGAAGTGGAGTTCGCGATTGATCTTGTACCAGGGATGAGACCAATGTCCAAAGCTCAATACCGAATGGCTCCCAACGAGATGGTTGAGCTAAAAAAAACAAATCGAGGAGCTATTGGAGAAAGGTTCATACGACTAAGCATATGTCCTTGGAGTGCTCCAGTACTCTTCATCAAGAAGAAGGATGGTAGTCTAAGGTTGTGCATCGACTACCGGGAGCTAAATGAAGTGACGATAAAGAACAAGTACCTTTACCACAGATCAATGATCTGTTAAACCAGCTGACCATAAGAACGGTATTCTCAAAAGATCGATTTATGATCAGAATACCATCAGCTGAAGATAAAGGGGAAAGATATTTCCAGAAGTTGAGGTAAAACTCAGTATGTCCAGACAAAAGAAGTTAAAGGATGCTTGTAGTGGGAACGGATACAGAGAAAGATGTATAGTTTCGATGTTACCTGTCACACCTTACTATTATATTGACTTAGGTTCCTTTCAACACCATTTTAGACCATATTGGATGGTTTTGGGCTCACTTTTTACCACAAAAACGCTAAATTTTGGATTTTTACTGTTCATCGGGTAAAAAATCCAGTTTTTTTGGCCAAACTTCAAAAATTCATAACTTATTCCACAAAAATTCAATTGGGGTGGTTCAAAATTCTACTTAAAGCTCTTTAAGTCTTCTTTCAAGAAAAAATAATCTCATTATCCAATTCCTTATGAAAAAGCGTCAGGTTTTTGAGAAATGCAACACTGTCCATTTGCCAAAAACCCATTTTCCCAGATTCTGACCTTTAACTTTGAAAAATCATTATAAATCGTATACTTGGTCATTTTTAACGTATTAGCTATCAAATTGAAGCTCAGGACATTTTCTATAATCATGCCAAATTTCGTGACTAAACGCATTCGGGAGAATAATCAAAAAGTCACGTGAACCAGACAGTGTCAGTGTGCTTACAGCACTGTTAGTATAATATGTACATAACCAAAATGAGTTCACGAGATTTTTGTGGCTAAACCCCACAAATTAGCCTTCAATCTGCAGCTTTCCCTTGGAGGATTCAGGCCCTAAAATGTTAGATTGCATTTGGAGAATGAGATTTCATTGAAATCCCAATAGCAAATTAACCAACTATAGCACCAACAAGCATCATCAACATGCACAATTATATTAACTACTATTGGGGAACTAGCATGCTTATCATTTGGCATACTCAAACATGCAAAGGCCAAAGTAAGAAAGTACAAAGAGAAGTCACATTATAATCAAGAAAGTACAACCACATAATAGCAATTAATCATGCAATAATCAATAATGCTTAGTATTAGTAGCTAGGTTTAACTTGCTACCTTACTTCAAAAGCTTTAGCTTTCTTTCCTTCTCCTCTTTTCCTTCACAAATATCAAACCCTAACAATGCAATCCATCAAAAAGGGCAGCAAGAATCATTAACCAACCAAGAAAAAGCAAGAACATAAATCAAAAATGATTCTTGATCCATAAAGCTTCCTCCTTTGTTCACCATTTTTGGACTTGTTTCTCTTTAACCCTAAAAATCACTTCTTGACTTATTCCTACATGGTTTTTCATGTAGATTCCAAATATGTGCTTAGATCTAGGAAAATAAAACTACTTCTTTCAGCTACCCTTTGACCGAACCACTAGAGGACTTGAACCAAAAATCACAACTTTGCTTTAAAGCTTTCAACACTTGTTCCTTTTGGTTTACCCTATACCATTTCTTATTTTAAGCACCATGGAAGCCTTAAAACATTGAAAAACTCATCCTAGGGTTCAATCATCAACTTGGCTGAAAAGAGTACTCAAAGAAACAACCATGAAAAATGCTTTAAAACAACCTATAATCACTTGCAAACACTAGGAACTAGCTTGTGTTGTTGTGTCTTAACAAGTGTGATGAACAAAACTCCCTTCCCCTCTAAGCCTCTAGTTTAGCCAGCCATCAAAAGAGAGAGGAGACAGATTTTTCAACCATAAAAGAGAAAGAAAACAAGGCAAGAACACATCTAGAACCAAGAACTCACCTTAAATCCTTGATTGTATGACCAAAGGTGCTTGCTTTCCCTTACTTTTCCCTCAAGACTCTCTCTTTTCTCTCATTTCCTCCCTTGGCCGAAACATGCATATGAAAATGGGCAGAGGTTATAGAAGTATGATAATGTCTCCTGTTGCTATACAGGATTAATATATGACCGTAGGGTCTATAGAGTCCTGAAGTAAGGCAGTAAGGTAATGATATGTGACATATGAATGAGCTCTAGAAATGAGCCAGTGCCAAGAGATTTAAGAAGCACAGAGAAAGAATAGTGGCCTGAGGTAGCTGAAGTTAAGAGAAAGAAAGATTAAGGATTCTGTAGGTGACAGAAGGGATAGAGTAAGGCCTAAGACGACAATATTGGTGTCTGTGAACAGTCTAAGGGGAATTATCAGTATAGTTATTCTAGCTGAGCAGAGGTGACTGGTCTAAAAGTCTCTCAGTAGGGATGACAGCTGAGAACGATATGATATCCTGGGATCAAAAGGGATCCTAGGAAGAGGATAACAATAGATCGCAGTAGTTTCTAAGGTCACTGGACTCAGCCTAGTAAGAAGCTATAGGTTACTGGGTAGCTCCCGAGGTCACAGTGGACCAAGCCTGATATATACCCCTACAAGAGCATGAGAATGTGATGACTAGAGATGAATGAGTTCATGATGTGAAATCCTCCTCAGTTTGGTTAGCTGTTATAGAGAGAGTACCCTTGACTTGTTTCCAGAATCCTTTGTTGTCAATTAGACCGACCTTGATTCCGTTCAATTCAATGTAGGAAGATGAGAACAACAAGATTTAAAGGAATTTGGGCTTTAAGTCCTGAATAAGAGATGTCCAGGCTAGATTCGAATACAGAAAGAACCCCTTATATACAAGAAAAGATTGAGTATTGATAGAGAAACCCTAAGATGAGGCTAAAGTCGAGAATGTAAGCTAAAAAGACCCAACAAATGGTAAACCAAGAAGGGTCTAAGACATCAAAGTACTAGGATTTGAGTCTATTAGCACTAGTGCCTTGGATTCCCGTCAGCACTTTTCAGTAAGCGTGCTTAGGCAAGAATAGTCTAATGATAGGTGACCCCCTAGGAAGTTAGGTAAAAGTGTGCAAAGGATAGAAATGTGAGCCATTTTTGGCAACGAGGCACTAACTTCAATAGGATGAAAGAGAAAGTTAAGGTAATAAGAGTTTAAAGGCTAAAGCTGATTATGAGAAGGGACATTCTCCTCAGTTAACCTCTTGAACATAGTCGAGAAAATATTTTACCTTGAAATTTCGAGGATGAATTTTTTTTTTAAGAGGGAGAGAAATGTCACACCCAAATTTTGGGCCTAAGAATACACAGATTAGCCTAAGATAGGTAGGCTACTAAATCCCTATGAGCAGGAGTCCTAGAAATGTAAAAGGAATGTTGAAGGGTTTTAGGCACTAAACTGTAAATAGAGAAAGTTCTAGGGACTAAAATGTAAAGAAAGTTAGAGGCTCCAGTGAAGTCTCAAGGCCCAAAAATGAGAAAAGAGGTTAGGTCAGACCAAAGGTTATGATAAAGGCCATAATAGGGTGATTTATGAGGTTTACTTGACCAGGGACAAAATCATAATTTTGGAAAGTTTCTGGCCAGGAATGGGTAAAAATGGAAGTAATACCTAAAAAAATTTTAGAAAATGGAAAATGACATTTTAAGGCCTGTATATGAGGAGAAATGACAAAAATACCCTTGAGTTGACTTAAAAGGAATTTATAAGTTTATGGCTTAGTTTGAGATATAGAGGTAGATTTAATTGTTTGAGTCATAAGGAAACCTCAGAAAATTATGGTAAAATGGGGATGTATAATCTAAGAGGCTATAGAATTTATAAAATTAGTCTCAATCCTAGAAGGCCAGCAGAATGGCTTTAATATTTTTTAAGGCCAGAACTGCAGTTTGTGGGCTTGTTATGGGAAATTTAAAAAGAAATACCTATGGTCTGAGTTATGATCTGAGAAAATTCAGTGATTTTCTACAGAATTAAACAAATTTTATGGTATAAATAGATGAATTTTTGGAGTTCAGGATTGGATAAAATGCTCCAGTCAAATGTTAAATAATTAATGTCCCTTAATTAGGAGACAAAGTCAGAAAGTATCTCAGATATTTTGAGGAAGACAAGTTCAACTGAATTCTCTTCTTCTTTCCCATGTGCTTCATTTATGAGAGTGATGAGTCATCATATGAGTCACCAAAAGATATTTTATGGGCAGTAGAAAAATTAGAATGCAATACGGGTAAGTGTTAGACAGTTTTCTATCTACCTGGTAGAGCAAAATTTCTACTATGTGACTCAATAAGGTCGACTAATTGGTCAATAGTGTTGACTATTTTTTCCCCCTACTCCTCTAAGGTGGCGCCATATATGTGCATTTTATTGGCCAATATCAATTATTAAAAATACCTAGAGATCTCAGAAAATTATGAAAAATTAAAAAAAAATCATTTAGGAATTATAGAGATTTATAAAATTATTTCCAACCCTAAATGATGAGGAGGTTAGCTTTAATTGAATTTAAAACTAAATTAATATCGGTAGATTGTCTGTTTTTACGGAAACGGCAATTTAAAGAGTTATATGGGGAGAAAAATTATGAAATTAATCAAGGAAGTTCCCTTTACTGAGATATAATTAATGGTGATCTGATATAAGAATTCTGAGATACTAGAATTTTTCAGCTATCAGATAAAATAAACCAATATTATATTACGATTCAGTAGACTGTCAGGATAACCGGGGTGGTAAAATTTCTGACAGAATGTCAAGAACACATGTCACGCCCAAATTGGCCAAGAAAGGGAAAAAGAAAATAAAAAGAAAAAGGAAAAGAAAACACTAAATCAAGTTAGATTAAAATTTAATTAGGAATAAGTAAAATGATTATGGTTAAGTCATCTTCCGTGGGATTATGACACGTGGCAAACATGGTTCATTGGATGGCCAGGATTTAACCATCTATCTTTGAAAAGTCAAAAGTTTCTAGAAGGGTAATTAGCCAAGTTAATCAAGGAATTAAGAGAGTTAACCTTGGTTAAAGCCTAATTAATCTTAATGGATAAGAAAGATGACATAAGCCCTAATGACTCACCATCCAAGTGTTAACATATTAAGCCACATAGCCTAAGATTTGTATATGTGAAAAGAGGTAAAAATTAGAGGGCTAAGATTAAGTCTTATGCAAGAAGGGCAAATGTGGAATTAATGAAAAATGAAGCCTATAAATACCCCCTCCCCATGTTCATTTTGTGTGAAGCATTTCAAGTAGGAAACCTCTTGCAAATTTTTGTTTAGAGAGAGAAAGAGAAGATTTCTAGTGAGAGAAAGTCATTTGGAAGCAAGGTAAGCTTCTACAACTCTCCTATTTCAAGTATAATGATATGTGGGTTTTGTGCTATTTGATGATGATGGAAAGTCATTTTCCTAAGGAGAAGTGCTGTCCAAATTTTATCAAAATGATAGGAAATGGTTTAGATGAAGTATGGTTAAGATTAAGCATGGTTAAAGGTTAAGGATTAAGTGATTACATGTTAGTTTTGTTGAGAATCCTTTTTCCTATAATTATATATATGGTTCAGCCAAATTGAGAAATATAGGAGGAAAGATGTTTCAATTCAATTTGATGCTTCCAATGAGTCTAAATGATGATTTAGTGTAGGTATATACCAAGAAAGGGATGTTGGAAGCATTAAAAATTGAAATGAAAATTTTGAACCTATTTATCCCTATGGTTTGGCCAAGTCAAGTTCAATGGGAAGGGATTGGATTTTCATAAAACTAATATGATAAATGGATTCTACATGGAAAATTATGTAGGAAAGGCCCAAAAAAGTTCAAGAATCAAAGCTAGAAAAACAAACCCTAAAGTCAAGAAAAAAGGGGTTAAAGGGTTATGTTAAGTTATGGAGTTGAAGTGATGCTTAATGTTGTGTTATTGGTTGCCTAATAGGCTATACACAACACAAGGGCAAAGATCTAGTCAAGAGAAAAGAGTTCAAGAGGAAGGAAAGCCAGTAAGGTAGCTTTTGCTTTCCATTACTTGTTAGAGTTACTATACATTGTATGTTCATTGCTATGTGTTATGACGCTATGCCGTGATGCCTCCATGCATGTATACCTTGGTTTATGCAAGGTTGAGATGATATGTTATGTTATGATGTTATGTTTTTCCATGGCAAGTACATAATACTCAAGTATGTATGTATGCATGTAGCTTGAATTACATTGTGATGTGTAACCATAGTAATGTATGCAATGTGCTACTAAAATTCCCCAAGAATCTTACCCCCATACTTAACAAACCCTAGGGCCTTCAACCTTCAAGAGAAAAGGAAAAGAAGTGGCTATAGTAGAGAGTTAAGTTCGCCTCAAGAAGAAGAAGAAGAAGAAGAATGGAAAAAAACCTTATGTTGGATAAATGTAATTAAGAGTATGCTTTAAGGTTTTAAGTTATGGATATATGCTAGCTTATGTGTTAATATGTGAAAGCATGCTAGTATTGTCCAATATGCATGATTATATGATATGAGAATTAGTATGCAAGTAATTGGTTAAGTAAGACAATTTATCCTTCCAAGGGGGATAAAAGTCAACATTATGAATCTAAACTTTGACCAAAGTCAAATTAAGCAATCGAGTGAGTATAGCTATGAGATTCGGTGAGCAAATAGATGGGATTTTTCTCTTTAAGATGAGAGTTGGTTCACCTGAATCTGATAACCACACAAGAAGTTATGTCTTTCCAAAGTTAGGCTAAAATAAGTGGAAAATGAAAAAATGACCATATGAACAGTAACTTTTCCAAGAAAAACTGGACTTGAATTTTAAGACAATCAGTTTAGAAACTATTTTCTCTCAAAATTTTATCCAAAGAGATTTCCATAGAACTTGGAATCACTCAATTTCAATTTTTTCACAATTAGTTATGAATTTTCGAAGTCTGCCACATTTTTAGGTTACAATGAATAGTAATCCGTAAAAGAAAATTTTCAAACTTGATTTTTCATAACTTGTAGTCTTCAAAAGTGATTCCAAATGCTTCCACAAGGCAAGTTAATTTGTATAAACATAAGGTGTTACATTGCCTAAAACTATCATCATTAGAAAGACTATCTTAAAAAAAATACATAAATATAAGAGACAAAATGGATTGGGATCTTATATTTAGAACCAAAATAAAAGTCAAATGAGATTTTATATTAAGGATAAGAAGTAGTAATACTTTAATATTTGTAAATAGAAATTCACATATTTAGAAGTAAATCAGGATTTGCAAGTCAAACTTGTAAGGGGTTGAATTGTAATGATTGAAGACTTACTTGTAGATTTGCTATCTTTGACTTGTAAATGTTTTTTTTTTTTGGGGTCAAAATGTTTGACTTGTAAATGTCGAAGTATTTATATTTTAATAAAAATATTTTTTAAAAAATTTATTTTCTTTCAATGATCAATGCCAGCCGACGGTGGATGAACAGCCACTGGCGGTCAACCAAAGCGGGTCGACGTCAGTGAAAGGGGATTAACCCAAAGATATCTGTGTCACTTCACGGGATAAACTAGTGGTAAAAATATAACGAAGTTGCAAGTAGTGTATTTTCACAAATTTATGAAACTTATATATGAATAAATCCTTTAATTGGAACTTATTCATAATTTTCCCTATCATCTTTTAATTTAACAGCCAACTGATTATGAGAAGCAGTCAACTAGTTGCTTTGAGGTTGGTATACCTAATTTACGGATATTAAAAAAATTGAGTTATTTGTGAAAAATACATGTATTGGTTTTTTTCTTATTATATCCGTTTTAATCATTTGTGATGAAAACTGCTCCCAAATTCTTTATTAATATCCGCAACCAATAGGGATAGCATGGAAAAAATTATAAATTTAAGAGGATAAGAGCTTGTTTGGCATTACTTATATAAACATTTATAAGTATGTTTTATATGAGTCAAAACAAAACTCCTCTAATATACTTATCTCATATTCGGTAAATGATGACTGAAAAGTTATTTAATTATAAGCAATTTTAAATGAGCCTTAAGTAAGTTAGTATCTTATATTTAGGGTTAATAATAAATATATCAATTTGCTCTTATATTTAAAATAGGAGGGAGTATTTAGAAGGACAAGTTCTAGTTGACGCAATATTATTCTACGTGGGTCCCATGGTTAAGGAACTTAAATGGGAAAATGACATTGAGGTCCCATGGAGAAGAAAATACATCAAATAGGTCCCCTGAAATCTCATAATTTTTCTGAAGTTCCAAAGGGACCTCAGTGCAATTTTCAGAATTCACAAATTACTGTCTTGCCTTGCCCCTGCCATCAGAAACAAAACGAGAGAAGTTCATTTGGGTGAGGAGTTCCTGCCCAATATGCTTGAGAGAGAAGACACAGGAAAAGAGGGAAGAAGCCATTGATGATGAAATATCTTCTCCATTACCATTAGTGAACTCCAAAGAGCTTCCATATGAATCTCCACAAATGTTCAAGTGTGGAACTTTCTTTCCTCTCCTCTCCTACCTTTCTTGACAGATTGTGCATTTGTTTGGGAATGGAAAATCAGAAAATCATTTTTGTCTTTTTGGGTTGCTTGTGGGTGGTTTTGGGAATGGGATTCACAAGTTAATCAATAGAAAAGCTGTGTTTTTGGTTGGTGTGTGTTAGTGATTTAAGTTGGGTGTGTAGGATGATCATGGGTGCTCTGTTTTTGGGTTGCTTGTGGATGGTTTTGCTCTGTTTTGATGTTAGTTCAGTGGCAAAGGAAGAAGAAGATGAAGGTTAGTGTGGGCGGAAACCCTTAGTATGAAATGGGATATTGTGTTGTCAATCAGGCCACGATAGTTGTCAATGGATGCCGCGACAGTTGTCAATCTATCTCTTTCACTTGTCAATGACAGTTGCGTGATTCTTGATGCAAGTTTAAATTGTTGATGGCAGGTACATCTAGAAAGCATCTATTTTGCTTTGTTCACATAGGGGAAAAGTTTATAAATGATGAAGAAGATGATATGAGATATGTGGGAGGTAGTGTAAGAACAACAAATATAAAGGATGGCACAAGTTATGAAGAAATGAAGAAAATTATATCATCATTGCTGGAGAAGAAAGTAATTCATTTCTTTTGAAATTCTTAGTTCTGTATAGCTCAACAACACTCAGCGTAGAAATTAACAACCTGAGTTATCCAAAATAACAATTAGTATAATAGGAGTTAATGACAAGTGATATTAACAATTTCATAACAAATAAATGTGTGAATATTAACAATTGATATTCAAAATTTTTACAACTGAACGTGTCATTTATTTATAATGTTAAATAATATTTGCATTAAAATATAATTATTAAGAAGAAGGTGTTACTCAAATTTATATTCAATTGATAAGGGACAGTGCCTTCATTAACAAGTCACAGTGCTCCATTGGCAAGTCACAGTGCCACCATTGACACGTCATAATGCCACCATTGACAAGTCAGTGTGCCACTATTGATAACTGATAATTCACCACGGCGTCTGACCATATCCGCTGTGACTCCCCCATCTGTTCCAAGGAGCTGTCATTCTATGTAAGGCGTCGCGGCTCCTGATCATATTCGCCGCGGCACCCAACCCTTTTAAGAAGTTATTCGATGAACAACAAGTTACAGTGCTACCATTGACAAGTTAGTGTGCCACCATTAACAAGTCATAGTATCACCATTAACAAGTCAGTGTGCCACCATTGACAACTGATAATTCGCCACAGCGTCTGACCATATCCGTCACGGCTCCCCTATCTGTCCCAAGTAGTTGTCATATTTTGTAAGGCGCCGCGGCTCCTGATCATATTTGCCGTGGCACCCAACCGTTTTAAGAAGTTATTCGGCGAACAACAAGTCATAGTGCTACCATTGACAAGTCAGTGTGCCACTATTAACAAGTCATAGTACTACCACTAACAAGTCACAATGCGACCATTGATAAGTCAGTGTCACCATTGACACTTCATTAATAATGATTATATATGACAATATAACCAAAATATAATATGATAAAGTGATTGAAAATATCATATGATACTAAAATAGGTTAAGTAATTTGAATTCATATTGTTGACAACTTATATCAGCAAATTATTGACAAGTCACAGTGCTCTATTGACAAGTCATAACAGGTCTAATGACAATACAGGGTATAGGTAATGACAACTGAAATGATAGCAGAATCTAATATGCCAATTCATAGCTAACTTTCATTTATACCTTCATATATATAAAACTACACCTATTTCACAATCCATCCCAAAAAAACATAGCGGTTGCATATAATTACAAAACTAACTATTGGTGTGTATCCATTTACAAAAAAATTCCCTTCACACAACTGAGAATTTTAGAAGAAATGAGTTGCTTTCTTTTCCAGCAATTGATGATATAATTTCCTTCAATTCTTCATAACTTGCACCCTCCTTTACATTGGTTGTTCTTACACTACCTCCCACATATCTCATATCATCTTCTCCATCATTTATAAACTTTTCCCCTATGTGAACAAAGCAAAATAGATGCTTTCTAAATATACCCGCCATCAGCAATTTAAACCTGCATCAAGAATCACGCAACTGTCATTGACAAGTGAAAGAGCTATATTGACAATTGTCGCGGCATCCGTTGACAACTATCGCGGCCTGATTGACAACACAATATCCTATTTTGTACTAACTGTTTCCACCCACACTAACCTTCATCTTCTTCTTCCTTTACCACTGAACTAACATCAAAACATAGCAAAACCACCCACAAGCAACCCAAAAACAGAGCACCCATGATCATCCTACACACCCAACTTAAATCACTAACACACACCAACCAAAAACACAGCTTTTCTATTGATTAACTTGTGAATCCCATTCCCAAAACCACCCACAAGCAACCCAAAAAGACAAAAATGATTTTCTGATTTCTCATTCCCAAACAAATGCACAATCTGTCAAGAAAGGTAGAAGAGGAGAGGAAAGAAAGTTCCACACCTGAACATTTGTGGAGATTCACATGGAAGCTCTTTGGAGTTCACTAATGGTAATGGAGAAGATATTTCATCATCAATGGCTTCTTCCCTCTTTCCCTGTGTCTTCTCTCTCAAGCATATTGGGCAGGAACTCCTCACCCAAATAAACTTCTCTCGTTTTGTTTATGATGGCAGGAGCAGGGCAAGACAGTAATTTGTGAATTCTGAAAATTGCACTGAGGTCCCTTTGGGACTTCAGAAAAATTATGAGATTTCAAGGGACCTATTTGATATATTTTCTTCTACATGGGACCTCAATGTCATTTTCCCAACTTAAATTCAGAGATCATGCAAATCATCATCTTGGGGTCTAAGAACAGCCTGTGGAGTCTCAATCCAGAATTAAATGTGACAACTTGTACAGTGGTTACCCAGACGGTAGTGATGATTAAATGACTATCAAAATAAAAACATCTTAGGAATCACATTGTGGTATGTTGGAAACTAGTCTAATATCAATTAGAAAAGGTTAAAGTTGTTTTTGAATAATATTACTTGGTGTTTTTGTTGATAATTCAACATATATAGTGGTGATATCATCAAAATTTATTCTCTTGTTCTTGGAAAACTACATTCAACGTAGAAGAATGTGATTTAGTTACTGAAAAACTCATTCTACCTCTGATTTTTAATATAAGAAATAGATAACTAATATGAAAATATTAAGAAAATTAATCAAAGTTGATTATTTGTCACAAATATGTGTTGGTCTTAAATTATCATCTTTATTCATGTGCATTGTATGATTAAAATTATCCTTTGATGAGAACCTCTTACAATCAATATGAATATTTTGGAAAAAGATGAGAGGCAAAGTAGATTATGGTCTTATAATTAAAATCAAATTGAATCTCTGATTAACTCTTATATTTAGAACCGGAGTTGGTATATATATATGTGTGTGTATGTATTTCGTAGTCTGTGGTTGAAAAGAACGCCCATGCATATCAGATGAGTTTAAAAGTATTTAAGATTCTAGAAGATTTACTTTGTTATTACTCAATTAGATGAGTTTATTATTGTTGATGAATTACATTCACATTCTCGAAAGCGGACAAAAAATTATTGAGCTTCATAGATATATGGCACAATAAATATTATATCGTGACTAAATAAATGAGAACAAATATTTAATACCTGCTATACTAAACATAAGACCTCATTTGATTTTTATTTTGATCCTAAATATAAAATCTCAATCTACTTTGTCTCTCAATTTATCTATTTTTTCTCAAAATATTCCTTCTAATAATAGTAGTTCTAACTAATAAACTTAATTAGCAAGGATATTTTAGAAAAGACAACACATATTTATTACAAAAAACTAACTTAATTTATTTCTTTAATTTATTCAAATTAGTCAACTAACTCTTATATTTAATAGTAGAGGTAGTAATATTTACCTGTTGATGAGATAAACTAGTGAAAGACACACGAGAAACAAGGAGTTTTCTTTGTCTTAATACTTTTATTAATTGTTTGGCATAATAGGTTGGATTATCCAAAATAAACTATAACACAAAATTATCAATAACTAACATGAACAAACATGTTATTGAAAAACCAAAATATTATTTTAAAAAGAAGGAGTGCTCTTATCACATTGGCAAAAAAAAAAAAACAGAGAGATATTTACAAATCACCAGCAAATAAAGTTCTCACATTGGGAACATAATTTAAACCTATAATTTTATTGGATACGGGTCAAGTCCTTGCCAATTTGATTAACCTTAAATCATATTTACACACGGGGATGGATAATTTAATGACAGCAACAAAAATGCCCTTACAAATATACTTATGGACCACCAACAAAATATCCTCACATTGGCAATAGAATTTGAACCCAATGACTTTATGGGTTATATATAGGCGCTAAATCCTTACTAAATGGATCAATATATAAGATATCATATTGACAAACATAATAAAAATAATTAATGATGACGACCACGACAATAATGACATTAATAATTAGAAAAAGAGTTAAGATAAAAATTTGTCTCGAAAGCTTTCACTCTAAAAAAATATTGCCTTAAAAGTTTCTTTAGATTTAAGGTTACCCTAAAAGTATTAAAATAAAGCAACGTCACCATGTACCTTTAAAAATATTAATGGTTAATGTCAATATTTTAACAATTGACGTTAGTTTTTTAATGAGACAGACAACATCGTTATATTTTGAAACTTTTAGGAAAATATTGCAGTAAACCAACTAAACAAATATAATACAATTCTAGCACAATAATTCAGTCATCAAATAGTAGTCCATAACCTGTCTCTGATACAAAAAATGTAATACCTTCTCATGGCCTTAAGTTGAAAAAATTCAAACTTAAAAATTCTTTAAATTCGGGTTACTATTCATAGAACCCTAAACCAAGACTAAACTTTGAAAAATCATAACTAATTATAAAAAAATCAAAATAAAGTAGTTTTAAGTTCCACTTAAAATTATTAACATGATCTTTAGAGGAAAAATGCTCTCTAGTATTAAGCCTTTATCAATCATTCTCAGAATTCACACAAAAAAGCACTGTTCTTATAGTAAATTTCTAATTTTTTAGAATTTATGCCTAACTTTAGATAGGTATAACTTTTTCCGCAAAACTCTAATTTGATGAATTGCCACTTGTTTTAAAACTAAAACTATGATCTATAAGTATGTCAAGTTTCAGCTCAAAGCTTATTCAATTGACTGGAATCACGTTGCTATGAAAATTAGGCATTATTAAGGTTATATAATACCATTTTCATGCCTTTTCTTGATTAATCTTTTTCCTTGGAATCATTTATCACTTCCACATATATAAAACACATTCAGCCATAATATTATCCATCATTTATAGTTATCAAAATCATTAATACAAGTCTCCAAACTTCATACATAAATATTACAATTTTGCATAAACAAAAGTTTACATAAAATCTTGAATATTTCAAACATTGAAAACTTCATCCCAATATAATCTCTTTGCGCTTCTCCTTGGATGGTCCAACTCCTAGATTGTTGATTATCTAGACATAGCAAGGAGTGAGATTTCAAAAACAACCCTAGTAGCAAGAACTACAATAATCATGCTAAACATGCTATGCAAGAATACCATATGTCCCTAACATAACCAAACATCATCCATACTATCATGCTCTTTTGCCATGGAAAGGGAGTATTTAAACAAACCATCATGTTAGTGGCAGTCTCACCCAAGAGGGGGTGAATTGGGTAAGTTACAAAATTTAAACGTATTGAAAATAGTGAGATAAATAAAAACATAGAGTGTGGAGTTAGAAGGATTTCACCACAGATCGAAGACACAGGATTTATACTAATTCGGTCTTAACCACTTGACCTATGTCCAGTCCTTAGAACACCTCTGAGATTTTCACTATGATCCAAGATTAAACAGGCTCTTGGTGCCTCAGATAGTAATTGATTTCCTCAATTACCCCCCTTACTACTCGTAAGATTACAATCCCCCTCAAGAGTCCACACTCTTCAGTTACTCTTTAAAAGTGAGTTAAGTAGGTGTATCAATCTCTCTCACAGAGTAAATGAATATGAAACATTGAAGCTCGGTGAAAAACAGAGTATTGAATGCAACAGTAAATATTTCAGTAGAGAGGTAGCTCACGTATTCAATTTTCTCATTCAATGCTCTTCGAGCCTTTTATAGTTGGAGAAGTTTAATTAACCATTAGACTGAAGAGCTTCTAGCCGTTGAAAGTTCGGTTGCGTGTTTTTCCAACTGTAACGGTATTCGCCATTAATGCTTTTGACATAGTAGGTTAAGGGCTACTAAATATCTGTTGAACTTCATATTCTGTAACAACACTTGAAACTAATAAGTTTTTCTTCAGAATGAAACTTATGAAGATAACTGATCAAGTGATAATAATAAACATTCATGTGACAGTTGGAAAGGGAATCAATTAATCACTAGATGCATTAAACATGAACTGGACATCATTGATCAAAGTTATGATCAATAACTGATTGATCGATCAAGTTATCAATTAACTAAAGTGAAAGAATTTGAAACAGACAAGTATATTTATTGATCAAGTTATGGATTAACCATTGATCTATCAAGTGATTGATAAATGAAAGAAGTGAACTTTGAAAGATTAACCAGGAAAAAAGTTTAAGATCACCTATGGCTTTGAATACCTTAAAATAGAGAATTAAGATAAACAGGAAGGCTGAGAAAAGATTAAAGATAAAAATATGAGAGATTTTGAAATTGTCGTGAAAAGCTTGTTATGAAATGAACTTGTACTTTGATCGAATAATTGATTGAAAATTGCTTGATTGATCAAGTTATCAATAAAGCTAAGTAAGAGGGAAATAGATTATGAACATTGTTGATCAAACACTTTATTGATAAATGAATAATAAATAAACTGATCAAGAAAAGGTCAAGAAAAGTATTTTGCGATGAAAATACAGATTGTATAATGTTTGAGTAGTTGATCGATTAAGGATTGATTGATCAAGTGATCGATAAAATATTGTTTGAAAAACTTAGTTAATAAACCAAGGATAAAGCTTGATCGATCACTTTATGTGAAAACAGAATGTTTAGAATTTTGGATGATCGATCGTTTCATCGAAAAACAAATGATCGATTAGGTGATCGAAAACATAACTCAAAAAAATAGGTACAGTGAGATAGTGATGATCGATCATTTGATCGATAAATCACTGATCAATCAGGGAACCTGACAACAACCTTAAACAAAAAAATATATCGATAATCCAGTGAGTTATTAGGCAAAGTTCGATCAGTTTATCAATAAATCTCTGATCGATAAAGTGATCGATAAATGGTGAATGAAACAGAATATAACTTAAGTGGAAGAGTTTTACCATTTATCTATCTTCTCATTGGTAATTTATTTATCGATCGTGTGATTGATAAACTCTTACCAGAATTATGTTTCTTTATCTGTCGGTTGTTTGATCATCTAATTATTGATCAAGTGATTGATAATTTTCGGCAGACTTCTATACCAAAGAGTGTTAACAATGATTCAATCAATTGATCAATCAACACATAAAACTTGAATTATCTATCAATTTATTGATCAAACTTAGTACCAACTTCTAAGCAAACAGAGACAATTTATCTGACACTTGATCATTTATCTTTTGATCGATCAGGTGATCGATCAACATAGTAAACCGGAATATATTTGATTTATTATCATCAAAACCTTAAATCTAACATCCTCCCCCTTTTTGATTATGACAAAACACAGGTGTAAGATTAATCAAATTTCATTAGATAAAAATGTAAATTAGATCAAGAATTCAGCAAAGGCTCACGACAGATAACAATATTCATCAGTAAATATCAAACTGTCAAAAATTAACAGAAACACACAACTAATAACATTTAAATATTGTCAGAGTTCAAATTACACACTAGAATTCAGATTATATAATGAAAACATAATAGAAATAATAGAAAGCATAATAAAAACAAGGAAGAACTAAACAGATTCCTTCTCCCCTTTTTTGTCAGCATCAGAAGGTGGGGAAGGAGTAGAGACAGTAGGCAAGGTGATTGAAATAGAAAGAGTGGGAAAGCTGAGAAATTAGAGAAATAGCCTGAGAAATAGATGGAAGAGTGAGAGAAGGAGCAGGTTGAGGAACAGTGATAATGGCTAAAGTGGATGGAGTGGGAGAGGATGTTATAGGGATAGAAGGAGAAGCAGGTATGGGAGAGGTAGAGATAGGTAAGGAAGATGGTTCAGGAACAGGATGAGGAGGAGAAGGTGGATGAGATAAGAGATCCTCAAAGCTGAAGGAGGTGCTTGGTGCAGAGAAATTGTTGCAAAGAGAGGCTACCCTGCCTTTCAACTCTCTGATCTCCTTTTCAATATAGTCGAATCTCTGGGAGACCTTTTTTTCCAAGACTATCATGGCTTGACGATGAAGATCTAATATCTTGGAAAGTCCATCAAATTTCTTATCTGAAATTTCCGTATAGTCTTTGGCCGTGGCATATACTCTTTTCTCAAACTCTTGTAGCTTAGTTTGGAATATATTCCGGATGGTGTTACCATAAAATAAGGGGCCAAAGGTTTGAGAGGGTTTTGCAGAAGATTCAGCTTCATCCTAGCCCTTTGAAGCACTAGTCATTAGCTGTTTTTCTTTCTTTTTCCTTGCTAATTTCTATAAAGACTGAAAAGGCACTAGAATCTTCATTTTATTGAGCTGGTTAATTCCAAATGTAGGAACCTTCACTTTGGCTTCTTCAGGCTCAAAGGGTGCAATGTTGTTTACTTGGAGAAAGTATGAGACTAGCTGAGGATAGGGGATGGGTGTGGATTTGGACTTATTGAGTGTGAAATCCTTCATCTCACTGTAGATCAAGGCTCCAATATTGATTTTCTATCCACTGATTATCTTGGCCAATAGTAGGTAGTCATCTTGATTTAAGTGTGAGAAGATGCCAGACTTGTTTACCATGCTCCTCGAATAAATGTAGTGGATTATTCTGTAAAAATCACGAATTTGTTTTGGTGGGAAGTTCAGCTCTCCTGGATAGCTATCATTCTACATCAGAATCTTGTATGCTTTTATGTCATTCATATCCCCTCCTCTGACATATTCTGGATTTCCTAGAAGTTCATTCATTTTAGCAGAAGTGAGAGTAATGGTTCTGCCTCTGAGTTTTGTTATGAGGTAATTATTCACTAAATTATCTTGGTCATCATACTCTTCTACAGATTCCATATTGCAATAAAATCTCTTGACCACTTTAGGACAGTATTCACTACCAATACTCAGCCAGTTTGAGTAGTGCTCCAAAGGGTTACTCAAATCCAATTTGATTTTCTCATTCATTTTCAAACTATCTAGATCTACTGAGACCACAAGACAACATTTTCAAGTTGCCAAATCAGCTTTGAACTTTAACATGCTCATATCTTGATCTAAGTTTTCAACCAAGAACTCAGATGATTCAGAAGGTATACCCTGGGCAGAAGGCTGTTGAGACACACCCTCTCCTGTTCTCTGTTTCTTGTGCCATAGTTGTTTGGGGATAGAAATTTGCAATGCATCCTCTATAGCTTTTTGAACTAAAGTTTCATCATCGGATTCTATTTCAGATTCTTCGGTCACAACTGGTAACTTAGATTTTGAGCATGAAGACCATCTTTGTGGTGTAGGTTGCCTAGTTCCTTTGGCTTGGCTTTCTATGATTTTAAGTACTCCCATTTTCTTCAAAGGTTCTTGCCTCACTTTAGGTCTACATCTCTTTTTGTAGTAGGAGTAGCAATCTCTTTAGACTGGGTTTGTTTTTTGGTGTTTTCTTCCCAATCACTTCCAGGTTGTTTGATGCTCACCATTTTCCGTTACATTGAAGGATTCTGAGAGATTGATCAGTGGAAAGAGTGTTCAAAGGATTTGGTAGTGATCGAGAGGGCTTAAGGAGTATTTTTGAGTGAAGTAAAGTGAGAGATTTAATGGAACAGTGAGATTTTGAACGTTGCGTGAAACAGGGGTGACGGTTTTATCGACCTAGGGCTGCGATAACTGATGTGGTTTTTCAAAATCTAAATGTTATAAACACTTAATTTATTAATCAAGTTATCGATCAATGTATGGTCAATCACGTGTTCGATAAATAAGAAGAACACACAAGAACATTGAAGACAATTATCGATCAAGTTGTCGAGCAATGAATTATCGATTATGTTATTGATAAATGTTAAGTAAAAGTGCATACCTGGTATGGTTTATCGATCATTTGATCGATTAACAGTTTATCAATAAGCTTATCGATAATTCTTACCCATTTGACTTATTTGACTGAAATTCTTCATTGCTGTTGATTAAGAATTAAGTGATCGAGCGGCTTGTGGAAAATTTTCCTTCTATCATCTCTAGTTAGTTCCATATTCCTTGTTTATCGATCAGTTGATCTATAACTCATGCCAATTCAATATACAGTTATCGATGTCTTCATCGATCATACCATACTCTATTCACCTCTGTTTTTCAATGACAAAACAAAGCTTCCTGTAAAACAAAATTCTATATACTTTGATGCTTAAGTTAGTCTTTTAATCATTAAAACTTTAAATCTAAAGACTCAAATTAAAGAGATAATGTGAGATTTCTTACAACTCATTGGGATTTGCCATTCACAATTCTCTTTTGAAGTAATTGAACTTCTGTTGATCGAGAGGCTTCGTGAAAATGTCTACTATTTGATATTCAGTGGGAATGAATTCTACCTTCACATCTTTCTTTTGAATATGGTCCCAGATGAAGTGATGTCGAACATCAATGTGCTTGGTTTGGGCATGATAAACTGGATTCTTAGACAAACTTATTGTGCTTGTGTTTTCACACAAAATTGGAATTTCCTTCAAGTTGATTCCTAGATCCTATAGTTGTCGCTTTAACTAGAGAATCTGAGCACAACAATTGGCAGTGGCAACATATTCTGATTCTGTAAAGGATATTGCCACAGTATTCTACTTTTTGCTCGACCATGAGACAAGGTATCCTCCTAGAAATTGACATTATCTACTGGTACTCTTTCTGTCTGTCTTATAGCCTCCATGATCAGCATCTGAGTAACCTATTAGATATTCTGCTCCTTTCTTCAAATACCAAATTCCCAAATTTTGTGTTCTGACAAGATATCTGAGGATTCTCTTTACGGCTTCTTCATGTGATTCCTTGGGAGCTGATTGGTATCTTGTACACATTCCTATGCTGAATTGGATATCTGGTCTACTTGCCATGAGATAGAGTAGTGATCCAATCATTCCTCTATACTTGGTCAAATTCACGTTTTTGCCCTTCTCGTTTGCGTCTAGTAAGATGGTTGAGCTCATAGGAGTCTTCACACTTTTAGCATTTTCTAATCCATGTTTCTTTAATAACTCCTTGAGATACTTCGTTTGGGATATGAATATGCCATTTCTCTTCTGCTTGAATTGCAATCCCAAGAAGAAGTTCAATTCTCCTATCATTGACATCTCAAATTCACCCTGCATTAACTTAGTAAACTCTTGACAGATATCCTCATTAGTAGCTCCGAATATAATATCATCCACATAAATTTGAACAATTAACAGTTCCTTCTACTTCTTTTAATAAAAAGTGTAGCGTCCACTTTGCCTCTTTCAAAACCTTTTTCTATCAAGAAATTGCTAAGCCGTTCGTACCAAGCTCTAGGAGCTTGTTTTAAACCATATAAAACCTTTTTCAGCTTGTAAACGTGATCAGGGAAATTGGAATCTTCAAAACCATGAAGCTGTTCAATAAAAACTTCTTCCAAAATATAACCATTCAAAAATGCACATTTAACATCCATTTGATATAATTTGAAATCTTTTATGCAAGCAAAGGCTAAGAGTACTCGTATGGCTTCCAATCTAGCAACTGGAGCATATGTTTCCTCATAATCAATATCTTCTTCCTGATTATAGCCTTTAGCTACTAGTCTAGCTTTGTTCCTGACGATTTGTGTAGATTCATCAAGCTTATTTTTGAATATCCATTTGGTGCCTATGACTAGATAGTCATTAGGTCTGGGTACTAACTCCCAAACTTGATTTCTCTTAAATTGGTTCAGCTCTTCCTTTATTGCTACTATCCATAATTCATCGGATAGAGCCTCATCAACATTGGTTGGTTCAATATGTAAAATAAATGCAGAGAAACACACTTCATTGAACACTTGTCTCTGGGTTTTGACCCCTTTATTAACTTCACCAATAACTTGTTCTAAAGGATGATTTCTATTAATTCTCTAAGCTTTAGGCTACTCTAAATTTTCTTGTGAAAGAGGTTCATTTGAATCATCCTTATTTTCTAAAAACTCTTCTGAATGTACTTTGTTTGAAGATTTATTCAAATTCAATTTTTTGAAAATTTGAACTATCTTAGCATTATCATCTAGAGGTTGTGAAATCAACTCAGTTTCAGCAAACACAACAAGTATTGACTCTTCAATAGTAAACGTACATTTGTTGAAAACTCTATAAGCTTTACTACGATTAGAGTACCTGAGAAATAAATCTTCATCACTTTAGGATCGAATTTACCGGGATTTTTTTTATTGTTGTTGTGAATGTAGCACTTACTCCCAAAGATCTTTAGATGAGCCAGGTTAGGCTTCCTTTCTTTGTACAGCTCATATGGAGTTTTCCCTCTGATGTAAGCTCTATTGGAAATGTAGCAAGCCGTGCTCATTGTTTTAGCCGAGAACACTTGTTAAATGAAGACTTTGTTTGTTTACTGTTCTGACAAGCATCGCAAATAATATTATATTCATATTGAATTTTAGGTAAACCAATAACTAAGTCCCTCTTTGTTAATTTTGAAAGTTGATTTGTATTAACATGTGCAAGACATTTATGCCAAAGCCAACTTTCCTCCTTTTTGCTAATAAAACAGTTTTCAAAAAAATTTGACTAAATTTGAATAGTATAACAATTACTGTCCCTTGGAGCTCTCAGTTTTACGTTCAATTCTTCCTTCTTCAGTGGCAAGTCATCTTTGCTTATGACTAGGCATTCCTCTAAATTGAAGATCATCCAGTTGTTTTTATCGGTACTCTGACTGACACTGAGCAGGTTGTGAGACAAACCTTCTACGTAGTACACATCTTTAACCTTAATCCCTTTGCCACTTCCTATTTCTCTGATTCCAACAATTCTTCTAGGTTGATTGCCACCGAAGCTCACTTTGCCTCCTTCTCTTGGTTTAAGCGATGTGAACTTCTCGGTATCACCCGTCATGTGTTTGGAGCATCCATTGTTGATGTACTATTTGTTTATTCTGGATGCTTTGAGACATACTTGTAACAATACAATCACGTTTTAGGTACCCATATCTTCTTGAGTCCTTTTTAGTTAGTATGGATTGTCCTAGGTACATAAGTACATTTGGGCACCCATTTTAATGTTTCGTAGGTTCCTTTCTTCTTGTGATGACAAGAGGTTGTATGACCTTTACGGTTACAATAAGAACATAATGCAAAGGATTAGAGCAATGAGCAGCATTTCTAAAAAAGGTAAGATACGACCAACCACCACTTTTCTTCTTTCCTTTAATCTTATCTTGAATAGGATCATATCCTATTTCAGTTTTATCCATTGAGCACTGTTGGGCTCCCAGAATGACTTTGAGCATTTCACTATCCCTAGTAAATTTTTCAGTTTTTGTGAGCTTTTTGGCTTTCTTTTTGTTCTGCTTATATTCTGTGCATACTGGAGGTGTGGTGTCTATTTGCTTCGCTTACTGTTCATCCAGAAGCTTTATCTTTTTCTTGGAGCTTACTAGCTCCTTTGTAATTTTACTAGTTCTGAATGTAATGCATTGTATTCAAATTGTAATTCATCATAAGAAGGTTCAAAATTGATTACCTTATCTATCTCTGAATCTTCGTCTTCTTGAGCCACGAGACAAATGTTCGCTGTTTCTTTATCGTCGCTTTCTTCTTCTTCTAAAGAACTATCTCCCCAGATTAACATCACAAAGGCCTCCTTCTTTCTGAACTTTTCTTTCTTCCTCTCCTTATCCTTCATCTTGGATAGTTGGGGACACTCTGCTTTGATGTGTCTCGGCTTTTACACTAAAAACAAATGATTGGATCCTTGGGCTTGTTTTGAGATGTGGAGGCTTTACGTTTTGATTAAAACCTCCTTCCAAGTTTGTTTCTATAGAATTTCTTGAACCTTCTGACTATAAGACCTATTTAATCATCTTTCAGGTCCTCTTCGTCGTCATCTTCACTTTCTTATGTTTTAAGAGTGATGCCTTTGCGATTTTTCTCATTCATCTCCTTTTTTTTATTTTTACTTGCTGTCATACTCTGCTAGACTCTTGAATAGTGCTTCGATAGAGCCAATTGATTCTCCCTTTATTTGCTCAATGGCTGTTACTTTTGGCTCCCATTCCTTCGTGAGACCTCTTAAGATTTTACTCACTTGATCTTCTTGACTATATTTCTTTTTGAGTGCAATGAGGTGATTGATGAGGTGTAAGAATCTAACCTTTATGTCTCAGATGCTTTCTCCAGCTTTCATTCTGAACAATTCAAACTCTGTGGTGAGAGTGTTGATTCTGTTCTATTTTATTCTGATTGTTCCCTCGTGAGCAATCTCCAGTGCCTCCCATATTTCTTTTGCAGTTTCTAAACTGGAAACTTAGAAATATTCTTTTTGGCTAAGTGCACAGGTCAGTATGTTGATAGCTTTATCTTGTAACGTCACTAGCCTCTTGTCTTCTTCATCGAACTCCCTCATACTCTTTTAAACTTGTTGACTGTCTTTAATTTTCATTGGAATGTAGTTGCCATGTTCGATCACATCCCATAAACCATACCCAGTAGCTTTAATAAAGATTTTCCTCCTCGTCTTCCAGAAGGTGTAATTTTCTCTGTTGAAGCCAGGTGGCTTTGATGTTGAACATCCTTCGGGTAGTACACTGTCTCCGAAACCTGCTATGGATCTCTCTTTGGACTATTAAGTCTTTATTGAAGAGACCTGCTCTGATACCAAATTTTAGTGGTAGTTTTACCCAAGAGGGGTGAATTGGGTGAGTTGTAAAATTTAAACGTATTGAAAACAGTGAGATAAATAAAAACAGAGAGCGTTGAGTTAGAAGGATTTCACCGCATATCAAAGACACAAGATTTATATTGGTTTGGTCTTAACTACTTGACCTACGTCTAGTCCTTAGAGCACCTCTGAGATTTCCATTACGATCCAAGATTAAAGGGACTCCTGGTGCCTTAGTACATTAATTGATTTCCTCAATCACTCCCCCTTACTACCCATAAGGATACAATCCCTCTTAAGAGTCCACACTCTTGAGTTACTCTCTGAAAGTGAGTAAAGTAGGTGTATCAATCCCTCTCACAGAGTAAATGAATATGAAACAGTGAAGCTCAGTGAAAAATAAAGTATTGAATGCAACAATAAATATTTTAGCAGAGAGGTAGCTCGTATCTTCAATTTTCTCATTCAATGCCCTTCGCACCTTAATTAACCATTAGACTGAAGAGCTTCTAGCCATTGGAAGTTCGTTTACATGTTTTCCAGTTGCAATGGTATTCGCCACTAATGGTTAAGGACTACTAAATATCTGTCGAGCATCGTATTTTGTAACAACACTTGAAACTAATAAGTTTTTCTTTCAGAATAAAACTTATAAAAATAACTGATCAAGTGATAATAATAAACGTTCATGTGACAGTTGGAAAGGGAATCAATTAATCACTCGTGCATTAAACATGAACTGGACATCCTTCATCGAAGTCATGATCGATAACTGATTGATCGATCAAGTTATCGATTAACTAAAGTGAAAAATTTTGAAATAGACAAGTATATTTATCGATCAAGTTATAGATTAACCATTGATCTATCAAGTGATTGATAAATGAAAGGAGTGACCTTTGAAAGATTAATCAGGAAAAGGTTTAAGATCACCTATGGCTTTGAATCCCTTAAAATAGAGAATTAAGATAAACAGGAAGGCTAAGAAAAGCTTAAAGATAAAAATATGAAAGATTTTGAAATCATCGTGAAAAGCTTGTTATGAAATGAACTTGTACTTTGATGGAATAATTGATCAAAAATTTCTTGATTGATCAAGTTATCGATAAAGCTAAGTAAGAGGAAAATAGATTATGAACATTGTTGATTGAATACTTTATTAATAAATGAATAATAGATAAACTGATCGATAAAAGGTCAAGAAAAATATTTTGCGATGAAAACACGAATTCTATAATGATCAAGTAGTTGATCAATTAAGGATTGATCGATTAAGTAATCGATAAAATATTTTTTGAAAAACTTAGTTGATAAACCAGGGATAAAGCTTGATGGATCATGTTATGTGAAAATAGAATGTTCAGAATTTTGGATGATCAATCATTTCATCAAAAAACAAATGATCGATCAGGTGCTTGAAAACATAACTCAAAAAAATAGGTGCAGTGAGATAGTGATGATCGATCATTTGATCGATAAGTCACTGACCAATCAGGGAACCAGACAACAACCTTCAACAAAAGAATATATCGATAATCCAGTGAGTTATTAAGCAAAGTTCGATCAGGTTGTTGATAAATCTCTGATCAATAAAGTGATTGATAAATGGCGAATGAAACAGAATATAACTTAAGTGGAAGAGCTTTACCATTTATCGATCAATTTATTGATCAAACTTAGTACCAACTTCTAAGCAAACAGAGACAATTTATCTGACACTTGATCAATTATCTTTTGATCAATCAAGTGATCGATCAACATAGTAAACTAGAATATACTTGATTTGTTATTATCAAAACTGTAAATCTAACACATCAAACCACTCAACATTGCATTAAGCCAAGGCACATTATGTATGGAGTTAATCACATTATCATCCATCTAGCTCTACCACATCATGGCATAGAAAAATCAAGCACCATATAGCAAGAGAAGTAAAGTAGGTTAGCATTCAAATTCCAAGTTCATTGCTACCTCTTTGATATTCAAAGCTTTTGGCCTCCTCCCCTTTTTTTTTTTTTTGCTCCTCTTTGTTTCTTTGCTCAAAGCCTACCAATTCATGCACAAATATATATACCACATTACCAATAATGTGACATAAAATACCATTAGGTATCAAAATAATTTCATAACCCCTCTTTTTCTTTGACTTTTGACTTCAATATTCCACCTATATTTTGCCAAGTCTTAAGGTCTATTCCTATGCAATTTTTCATATAGAATTCAAATATTAACTTGGTTTTATCAAAATCAAACTCCTCCTCATAAAACTACCATTAGACAAATAGTATATATATTAGGGTTCAAATTTTTATTTTTGATTCCAATGCTTTCAAACACTTTCTCTTGGTGTATTCCTATACAAAACAACATTTTAAACTCATTGGAATCATCAAATTAATCTGAAACAATCTCTAACTCCTTGTACCAAACTTGGCTGAATAGGTTCCCTAAACTAGGGAATTTAGAGTTTCTTCCAAAATCAATCAAAATATCAACCAACCAAGCTAATCGAAGCTCTTAATCATGGTTTCTATCCTTCCCTAATCATTCCTCATTGAATTTGAAATCTGGATAGCATCACACTCATGATTTTTAGCCATGAAACTCTACTTGAAACTAGCTCGAAACATAGTCAAATGAAAGCTATTACATACCTTAATTAATCCTTGACCATTGCTTGATAAATCCTTGGTTTTTTATGTGTGTTCTTCCCTCTTGAAGACACTTTTTCTGCAGCAAAACCTTCCCTTTTTAAGGTGCCAAAATAACCAAATTTGAAGAGCTTAGGAGGGGTATTTATAGACACAATTTTGGCCTCCCTTGCCTTCTAAGTGTCCCTGAAAAATTTGGATTAAAAAGCCATGTGTCCACCTTCAAATGCTACAAAAATCTGAAGCAAGCCAAGTATCCCAAGGTAATCATGTGCTTAGGCTACCATGTGATCAAATGGACTATTTTATTCCTTAATCACTTAGGCCACTTGGACCACAAAATTTCTGGACTTTCCTGGCCCAATTTCAAGCCTAATGGGATGGAGAAAGAATGAAGAAATATTGCCTTTCAATTTCCAACATTTCTCAATCTGATTTTATTGTATAGGCTAAAATTTTTGTCTAATTTCCAATAATAGTTTCGGACTTCCAAAAATTCATTTATGCCCATAATATATTTTTTTTAATATACGAAGGTCCCCTGAATTTTTCTGAAATTTATTTCACCCTCTAACTAAAACATCCTTCCTTAAACCCCCTTTAGTGTGTGTTCAAAAGCATTATAGTTCAAGCCATTCACAAAACAAGCCCGTAGACTAAATTTAAATTTTGCTTTTTCGAGTAACTATTCACTAGTTAATTCAAGATTTTCATAAAAACTTTGAAAAATCATAACTAATCATAGAAAAATCATATTGAGGTAGTTCAAAATTCTATTTGAGGATCTTTCAATTTTCTACAGGGAAAAAATATAAAACTAGGCCTAATTCTTGTCAATTTGTATAGTTTATTGCATGAATTTATTGTTCATTTGGTAAAAAAATGTACTTTCCAGTTTCTCTACCTTTTAAACCTTAGGATGTTTATTTTAAACATAAAAAATTTCATAGGCATATTCATTCATTTGTCTCACTTCCATTCTGTCACAAATTCATGGCTCATTTAGGGATAACTTATCTCTCTTACTTATATTAATAATTCATAATTAATTCCTTTTATGCATATTTCCATTCCATCAATGCACTAACCATTCCTACACATCATCATAGTCAATTATACAAGCCATTATTATCATTTGTCATCACATAATATCAATGGCACATCTATAACATATATTGGTATGCAAATTATACAATGTAATATAATAAATTCTTTCAATTCTTTTCCTCTTTTCCTTGCTTCCACCTCATGCATCCTTTTCTTGATCATTATCACTTTATTAAGGTTGGTTAAGGGAGAGTGAGATTCAATAGAATCACAGTAGCAAATATTATCGTTCATGTATGCAAGATAAATGCAAGTGTATGGCATGCTTGGTATCACATACTTTCATGCTTTAAAATGTCATATTCATATGCTCAATATTTTAAACACACACATGACCATGAATTAAACAAGAAATAGAGCAATATTTCATCAATCATGCTTTCATTCATCATCAAGCAATTTCAACACACAAGCATACATATCAAGCATAAATTAGGGTACGTTCACTACCTTTTATCTTTACGCTTTCTTCCTACTCCCCTTACCTCCCAACCACCAAGATTGCTTGATCAACCTTATCATTCATCTCTTTTAATGTATCATAGCCCTAATTAACATCGCCGCATAATTCCAATCACTCATTAGAGCCATGATCACAAGTAACATAGAACTTTGCTCCTTTTAAGCCGTAATGTCTCCTAACTTTTAAACTTGATTTCCAACCTTTCTAAAATTAATTGCACATTCTATTCCCACACAATTTTGTATGTAGAATCCATTTCTAAGCTTAAAATGATCAGAATCCAACTCCTTCCCCTAGAACCAACTTTGGCCAAACACGTAGGGTTTTAGGGCAAAAATTCTATTTTCAATTCTAATACCTCTAAACTTGCTTTCTCATCCTTACCTCACATAATTTTTCATTCTAGACATATTGGAAGCACCAAAATCATTAAAATCCAACCCTATCTCAAACCCTAAATCTGGGCAAAATTCACCCAAAGTCAAGGGGAAGTTGGATTTCTTACAAACTCATCAAAAAACCATTTGATTCAAACTTGTTTCTACCTCTTGATCATTAAGCTAACATAAATACCTTCTTTTCCTAACTAGAACAGATTTGAGTAGCAAGCTCAACAAGGGTTTTCATCCTCTTAAACTCAGCAAAATCCAAAGCCAAGCTCACCAACAATAAGGGTAGCAAAAACTACGTCAAAGACCATAATAATACCTTGTTTTAGAGCTTGAACTTACATAGAATCACTTGTCTTCCACTTCTCCTTCTCCTCTTGAGCAGCACGGCCTCCCTCTCTCCTTCTTCATACTAGACAAAACTTTGGCCAAATGGAAAGGGAGGGGGTTATCTATAAACACCAATATAAAATCCTAGCTATTGATCAAGAAATTACAAGATCTAATCTTGGCCTTCCATTTACCTTTCCTTATGATCTTGCCAAGTGTCCCTTGTCTCTTATCATTTATCTTGATCAAGCCAAGTGTCCAAGCTGCTAGATTGCTTACTCTTTCTGACATCACACCTCTTACATCATTAAGCCATGTGTCTTCCATCCAACTGTGAACATAATACTTTCTCTTTCTATCTAACCGTACACATAATCCTTTACATGTCCCTCTATCATTTTGGAATTAATATATTGAGGAAACTAATAGAAAATTTAAGCAAAATTCAGCCCCTTCCTCCACCTATCTTGCTATTTTGCACCATATTGGGTACTTTTTTTAGTCCTGACTTACTCAGTACCACTAGGACATGTTCTGGAACCCTTTTCTTATCTCAAGTAAGTCAACATATGGTGCTATCTCAGAGGAACATAGAAAAAAATAGTTATCTCCACTAACAGGGTACTTAGCCTTAGTGAGTCACGTAGTAGAGATTTCGTCGTATCGGGTAGATAGAGGACTGTCTAAAACGTACCCGTACTGCGTTCTGATTTTTTTACTGTCCATAAATATCCCTTGGTGACTCAGTATGATGACTCGTGGCCTCATTAATAGCCTCATGATTGCACCCTAATGACTTAGCATGCTGACTCAGTGCCCTCACGATTGCCTTTAGATATTTTCTTTGATTTTGTGTCCTATTTAAGGGAGAAAATTATTTAATATTTGAATAGAGCATTTTATTCAATCCAGAGCTCCAAAAATTTATCTGTCTATACCATAAAATTATTTAAATTCTAAAAAAAAATCTATGAATTTTGTTAGACTACAACTCAATCCGTGGGTATTTCTTTTTAAATTTCCCGTAAAATGCCCCAAAATAGCATAACTGGCTTTTAAATATTCTCAAAGCCATTCTGCTGGCCTTCTGAGGATAAAACTAATTTTATAATTTTTTGTAGACTCTTAAATCTTGAATGCCCATTTTTACTTACTTTTTTGAGGCCTCCTTATGGCTCAAATAATTAAATCTGACTGTATATCTTAAAATGAGCTATAATCTTTAAAATTCATTTAAAGTTAATTCAAGGGTATTTTTGTAATTTTTCTTCACATACAGGCCTTAACATACCATTTCTCATTTTTGAGTTTTTTCTAGAATTTTTAGGCATAATTTCCATTTTTGCCCTTTTCAGCTTGAAACTTTACAAAATTATAATTTTGCCCTTGGTTTGGTTTAACCCCATAATTCACCTCACTCTATCATAACCTTTTGTCTAAATTCATCTTCATTTCTCAATCTTGGGCCCTAAGATTTCATCCAAGTCTCTAACTTCCTCTTTTCTCAATCCTAAAAAACTTTTGCTTTACAATTTGGTCCCTTAGAATTTTTCTATCCTTTTAGGGAACTTTTGAGACTCCTGCCATAAGGGGTCTGGTAGACTACCCTATTTTAGGCTAATTTTTGTACTTCTACACCCAAAATTTCGGTTGTTACACTAACTACTTGTATTGAATTTTCTCTAAAATCGGGTTTTACCGATAGGATTTCAGTAATAATTATTCTAAAATTAATCCTTTCACTTCCAGAGCCTGAAAATAATTTTATAATCTCAAATTTTAATTTTCTCATATTTTTCTTAAAATTATTGGGGCCTTTACATATTTTAAATAATTGTTTTCGACCAATCTTTCACTGTTTTATTGGAAAAACTTCTGTTTATAGAAAATCCTGTAATAAATTCTTTTTAGGCTAATTTCACTTCTAGTACCTCAAATATGGTTATAAACTCTCTATTTTATTTTTCTATGATTTTTTGGGAATTTTTATCCAATTTTCCTATTTGCCCTTCCTAGACCGATAATTTCAAAAATATCAGTCCAGTTAGGAGTTGGATCTCACTTCAAAAGTTGTTTAGACTCTGAATCTAATTTACTACTTGATTCTCTATCTAATTTACTATTCACACTCCCAGGATTAAAATTAGTGGGATGTAACATTTCTCCCCATTAAAATTTCGTCCTTGAAATTTAAAACATACCTCATGTGAAGAGCTTTGGATCGCTGCTCTTCATCTCGTCTTCCTTTTCCCAGGTTGCTTCTTCTCATGTCAGCTCCCTCTAGATCACCTTGATTAGTAGAATTGACTTGTTTCATAGCTGCTTAATCTTTCAATCCACGATCCGTTATGGTCATACTTCGAATGTCAAGTTGTCTTGTAGTGCGATGTCATCATATTCTATGATATGATTAGGATCTGGTTGGTACTTCTTTAACTAGGAAATGTGGAAGACGTTATGTAGTTGGTTGAGATTAGGGGGTAGGGCTAACTTATAAGCTATTGGTCCAACTCTTGAGAGAATTTGGAAAGATCCTAGATACTTAGTTGTTAGTTTTCTTGCCTTTAGAGATCATCCTATGCCCATAGTTGGAGATACCTTTAGTAACACATAGTCTCCAACCTCAAATTTCAAAGGCTTCTGCTTGACATCGGCCTAGATCTTTTGCCTGCTATAAGCCATAAGTAATCTTTACTTTATCAACTTGATCTGCTTAAATGTCTGATCTACTATATCAGGACCATAAACCTTTCTTTCTCCCAATTCTATCCAGCATAACGGGGATCTACACTTTCTCTCGTATAGTGCCTCATATGGAGCCATCTGAATATTGGAATGGGTAACTATTGTTGTAGGCGAACTCTGCCAATGGCAAGTACTCATCCCAGTTTCCCTTGAAATCTAAGACACATGTTCTCAACATATCTTCTAGTATCTGGATAGTTCACTCCGTCTATCTATCCGTCTTTGGATGATAGGTCATACTAAAACTCAAAGTTGTACCCAGGCTTGTTGCATTACCTTCCAAAATCTAGAAATAAATCAGGGGTCTCTGTCTGATATGATTGTTTTTAGTACCCTGTGTAGTCTCATTATCTCCTTAATGTATAATCTCTCTAATTTTTCTAGCAAGTACTTCTTTTTCATAGCCAGAAAATGAGCTAATTTCATCATTCAATCTACTATCACCTATACTGCATTGTATCCTAATAAGATGCGAGGTAATCCCATAATAAAGCCCATGGAGATATTGTCCTATTTCCATTCAAGTATATCTAAAAGCTTTAACTGTCCTAACAATTTCTAATGTTTTGCCTTAATCTGCTGACATGTATCTAGATACATATTTTGTTATATCTCTTTTTATATTGAGCCACCAAAATAATTCTTTAATGTCTCAGTACATCTTTGTCATACCCAGATGAACTGTATATTTGTTCTTATGTGTCTCGTTTAGAATTTGTTACCTTAGGTCGTCAATAGGAGGGATATATGTTCTTCCTTTATACTTTAATAACCCTTCTGCTGAAACCTCAAAATCTCTAGTTTTGTTTCTCAGTATTTTGGTTCTGAGGTTATCTGGTAATTGATCTTTCCTTTGAGCTTCCTCTATCTACTTCATTAGCTGTGCTTATATCTTTAACACTCTAGGTCCTTCTGTCGTTTACTGTATCTAGAAAATTGGACCCCAATCTTGAATACCTTCTAAATGTTCCTACTCTTTAATCATTAGTGATACCACCTACACTACCTTCCGGCTTGACATATCTATGACCACATTAGCTTTATTTAGTAGTCGTAGTCTTTGAGCAGCTCCATCCATCTCCTTTGTCTTATATTCAATTCCTTCTGATCTTGCAGGTATTTAAGACTTTTATGATCACAGTACAGCTCAATGGTTGCCCTATACAGGTAATGCCTCCAGATTTTCAAGGTATATACTATCGCTGCCAACTCAAGATCATATGTGGGGTAATTTTCTTCATGCGATTTAAGTTGTCATGAAGCTTAGGCGGCTACTCGACCTTGCTACATCAACACACATTCCAATCCTTACTTACTCGCATCTAGGTACACTACATAAGGTAGTGTAGAAGCAGGAATAACTAGCACAGGTCAGCCTTCTCTTTAGCTCTTAAAAGCTAGCCTCACACTTCTCGTCCCACATGAAGGGTTGACTCTTTCTTGTGAGCTTGGTCAGATAGGGAAGTCTTGGAAAAGTCCTGAATGAATATTCTATACTATCCTTCCATCCCTAAGAAAATTCTAACCTCTGTAACTATCTTGGGCTGTTCCTAGCTTAATATTGCTTCCACTTTGCTTAGCTCCACATCTACTCCTTCTTGGGTAATCACATGACCCAGTAATTTTACTTCCTTTAGCCAAAACTCGCATTTACTGAGGTTGGCATATAGCCGTTTCTCTTTTAGTGTGTTTAAAATGACTTGTAGATGCTGCTCATACTTTCTAGTGACTTTAAGTATACCAGGATGTCATCAATAAAGACTACAACAAATTGATCTAGGTAAGGCCAGAAAATTTTGTTCGTATAATCCATGAAAATTGTAAGTGTATTCGTCAATCCAAATGGCATCATTAGAAATTCATAGTGTTTGTATCAGGTCCCAAAAGCCATCTTTGAAATATCCTCTGTTTTGATTCTTAGCTGGTGGTAGCTTGATCTCAAATCAATTTTAGAAAATATCATTGCTCCAGTCAACTGATCCAGCAAGTCATTAATTTGGGGAAATGGATACTTTTTTTTATTGTTATTTTATTCAGTTTCCGATGATCAATACACAACCTCAAGCTACTATATTTCTTCTTTATAAACAACACTGGTGCGTCTCATGGAGATATACTAGGTCAGATGAAATCCTTTTCTAGTAGTCTTTACACCAAAAGTACAAATTCCAAATTAGTACCTCATGCCCATTTGGTCATTTTGCTTATTTATATGATTGTTTTATCTTTTTTATTTTCTTATGGTATTTTGTGGTCATTTGACCTAAAATTAATAGGATGGAATTAATTGTACAAATTGACAATGTTCAAGTCCATATTTATATTTTTTCACTATAGAAAATTAAAAGAACTTTAAATAGAAAATTAGATCACCGTAATACAATTTTTCTACAATTAGTTATAAATTTTTAAAGTTGGACAAAAAATTTGAAATTTACCAGTGAATAGTAACATAAGAAATTAAATGTAAATTTTCAATCTACGTGCTTATTTCGTGATCTGCTTAAATTGTAACACTTCCGGACGCATACTAAAGAGGGTAGATAGAAGGACGTTTTAAAATGCTAATCTCAAATGCTAGATGTTAAGTTTTATTTTTAAAATAATCATGATTGTTAACATTGTCATTTAAGGCTAATAACTTCATAATTAAATGACAAAAAATATATTTTTTAAAGTTAAAGAATCAAATTAAAACCTATAAAATTAAAGAATTAAATATACACTTTTGCCTTAAATGATTTAAAGCAGTTTTGTTCTTTTATATTTTGAATTGTTGCATGGGACCTGAGAGTTATTTTCCCTAGCAAAAGATAGTACAACCTTTGTCAAGCTTAAACTTAACTCCTTGTTTATATGAAAAGAAAATAAGAAGAGAAAGAAAATTAGGGCGGAAAGAAAATGAGAACAGAAGTAATTTTTCCCCCTCATTTGGATGGGAGAGAAAAAATGAGAGAAAAGAAAAATTGGAGAGAAAATGAGACGTGGAACTCGTTTATTGTTTTCTAACTTTTGGCTCTCTATATGAAGAGAAAATTAGAACAAAAAAAAAAACTCATGTTCCCTTCATGCCCTCCCTCTTTCATTTTCATATTATATTTTTAGCATTCATTAATAATATTGAATAACGCATAATTCATTTATTTCATTTCATTATCTCTAATTTCTAAAATTATTCACCTTTATTTTTCTTTACCTTCCAAAATAACATTTTTCTCTAAATTTTTTCGTTTCAAAATGCAGCAACATGTTGACCAAAAAAAAAATGTAGCAACATGAATTATTTGATAATGCTTATGTTATACTCCTCTGGTCCTTAATATAGGACCAAATTGTGAAGTTAATTTTGGTCCAAATATAAAACCTGTTTTTTATATTTATCAGTTTTTTCTAAATTACCCTTATAGATACTCCATCAATCAATAATCAAGTAAGTGAGAGAGGAAAGATATTAAAGAAGATGGTTATGGTATTTTGAAAAAAATATGTCATATTTCTTATAAGTAACTAACTTACCTAATTTTCTTAATTTAATCAAATTAGTTAAATAGGTCTTATACTAACGGCTAGAGGAGTATGATTTTTTTATATTGTGATATTTAAATTTGATGTTAAACATGATATATTTTTGCATATAAAAGTATTTTAGTCATTTAAATATTTGTTCATTTTATTTTTTTTCTTGTTTTTTTTTATCCTAACATAATGGGTGATAACATTTTGTTAGGTCACAAGTACCTCTTCTTCCCGTTATTTTCTATCTAACATGTCCATAATTTTCTTCCATATTTTCTAATTATTTTCCTTACTAAATCACAAAAATATTAAATAAGGGTACATGTATGCTCTTGGCCAAAAAAAAAAACAAACAAAAGGAGAATTTCATAAAAAGAACTTTAAAATTAATCAATTTTAAATCAGAATTATTTTAATCACTTTAATAGGTTTTAATTATATTTGTACATATTTTTATAACAATTTCTAATTTAAAATGTAGTGATTTCTACCGGAGTTGCCCTTAAAAAAAAAGGAGGTTCATCACAATTATTTATTTATTTTCCCTTTCCTCACCTTGGTAAACTCTTTTTTCTGGGAGAATTATAGTGAGATTTCAAATAAGAAAAATAATAAATAAATCTTAAATTTTGTTATTTTCTATTCTAGAACTTGTCATTACCCAGGTTCAAAAAATCAGACCGGTCAAGACAATAGATTGAGGGTTAGTAGGTCAGATTGGTTTTGAAAACTGAGGAGTGTATTTATGTAATGGAGAAGGGGAGAAACTGACTTCCTCCACTCAACAAAACTAAATCCAAGTTCCTCCAGTCACCGAAAAGAGTTCTTCAAAATCACATTGCCACTGTCACAGGAGTCGATTGTCATCGCTGAAGTTGATTACCGTTGTTGAAGTACATTATCCTGTCTGAAATAACTCGTACTCCCTAAGATTGTCGTCGTCAAGGAGGTCGCTGAAGTAACACCAACTGTGATAAACAAATAGGAAGCTTGAATATTATTCTTCATAAAGCATTTTTTATGGGTCCTCAAAGCTTAAAATGTCATTATCTAGCATTCCTCTTTCTGGTTTCGTCTCTGTTCTTCGCATAAAACTGTTTACAGGGAATGTGAAGCTTCCTGATTTTCTAGTATTATTAAACCATTTGCCTTGAATTTTACAAAACATATACTGGGATTTACAACTTTCGTAGTAAAAGTGACTACTTTGTTAATAAATTTTGCAACCTATTTTCAGGTGATGGACAACTTGTTTCTAAAAACCAATAAAATTCCATGCTAAATTTGACAAAACACATAGTGGGATTTACAACTTTTGTAATGAAAATAACTACTTCTTTGATGGGTTTTGCAACCTGTTTTAGGGGATGGGCAACTTGTTTCTAAAAACCAATAAAATTCCACGTTGAATTTTACAAAACACATAATATGATTTACAACTTTCGTAGTGAAAATAGCCACTTCTTAAATGGGTTTTGCAACCTGTTTTCAAGGGATGGGCAACTTGTTTCTAAAAATCAATAAAATTCCACACTGAATTTTACAAAACACATAGTGGGATTTACAACTTTCGTAGTGAAAATAACCACTTCTTAAATGAGTTTTGCAACCTGTTTTTAAGAGATGGGCAACTTGTTTCTAAAAACCAATAAAATTTCATGCTGAATTTTATATCATAGTGAAAGTGATCGCTTTGTTAATGGGTTTTGCAACCTATTTTTGGGAGATGAGTAACCTGTTTCTAACCACTAATAAAAAATTTCATGCTGAATTTTACAAAACATATAGTGGGATTTATAACTTTTATAGTGAAAGTGACCACTTCTTCAATGGGTTTTGTAAACCTGTTTTCACCAAATGGGCAACTTGTAAGCATAAATAAACCATTTAGTGGACGTGTACCTGAAGTATATCACAGTAAACATTAAACCATTAACTGTCATAATTAACTATATGTGTAATGAAATATACCATTCATGTAATGGTATTTACCAAAAACCAGCAGGCATATGACACCATTTTCTGATTTTTGCTACATTATTCACCAAATACTAAATATAAACCCTTAAACCTAATAATCCTGTCCCTATTTCACCATGAAGCAGCCACAAAAATGAACAACCCAAACCCCACCATCAACTTCTACTCACTTACATAATCCCACAGGTTCGCTCCCTCTCTTACTACAAACCCTTTTACCCACAATCATAATCCACCAAATCAACAATATCTACAAAATGATGGTGTGGAGAAGTAAGATAATAGCATTTCTAACATTCTTCTTTCCTTCTTCACGTGTTTCATTAATGTTTTCCTCTATTTGCTTTCTTTTCACCTTCAGCTTCTTTTTCTCTCACTCCATGGGCAATTCAGTCTTTACACCAAAAGTAAAAATTCCAAATTAATACCTCATGCCCTTTTAGTTATTTTGCTTATTGGGATGCCTATTTTGTCTTTTTTATTTTCATATGGTATTTTGTGGTCACTTTCCCTTAATTTTAACCCTGAAAATGAGAAATATAAAATAGACCATGGCACAAATAGGGTAGCCAATAGAGAGACGGTATAACTTTAGAACTAAAACCAGACCGGAAACCAGACTGTCATTTTCAAAATATGCGGTCAATATTGAACAAAGTGGGAAAGTGTACCCAAAATTCTAAAAAATTTCAAGAAATCATGAAAAATAGAATAAAAAGTACAGAACAATATTTAAGGCTTGAAAAATGAACATAGTGTGAAAATAATTTATTTTGGAATTTTCTGTATTTTCTTAGAATTTTCACTAATTGACAAAAAACTAGCCAAATTGAATTATTTGAAATATATATGGGCCTCAATAATTCATAGAAAAATTAGAAAAATTATTTAAGAGGTTATTATGAATTTTAAAATTGTTCCTAACCACTAGAGATGCAGAGGTTAGTTTTAAATTACTTACAGTTGGAATTATATCAATAAAGGATTGATTTCGCAAAAAATTTGATTTAAGAAGTTATAGGGCAAAATAAAATTTGAAAAAAATTAGTGAAACCACTCCTCATCAAAATAAAGTTATTAGCACAAGAAAATAAATTTTTGGAGACAAAGAATTTAACAGGATCTAGGAAAAACTTAACCGATATCGTGAAATTATACAGTACAATAACTATAAGCTTAACGAGGCCAAATTTTCCCCCATTTTTTTGACCTAAATGGCACCATTTGAGGAGGGTGAGGACCTAGATGGAATAATACAATTTTTTGAAGAATATAATTGGAATTTTGAATAAAATATGTGGATTTTTATACATAGGAGCTTATGTGTCCCATGAGGTGGCACCTTGATTCAATTTGGAGGAAACCAAAGAGGGCATGTGGCGTGCTTGAAGAGGAAGAGGAGAAGAGATGATGTCATGTGTCATATGGTAAAAATCAAGGGTTAAACAAGTTACCACATGACCTAAGACTAAGGTAATTTTATAAATACCATCTCCTGTCTTCTTAAGCTACTCTTTCAGTCATTTTTAGAGAGCTTGGAGGCAGAAAATTTTGGCCAAGAGGGAGAAGAGAAGAAGGAGAGAAAGAACAAGGTGAATCTAAGTGATTTTAAGCCTTTAATCAAGATAAAAGCATGACTATCCCATCTAGAGCTTAATTGTCTATAGATTGGTAGTTTTAAACTTGGTTTTGATGGAGTTTGATGGTTGAAAATCCTTAGGATTAGTGCTGCACAAATTGTTTCTTGATGGTTTATGATTGATTTTAAGTTCATACATGGATTAAAGGATAGGAAATGGTTGTTTGATGATGATTAAACCTTGTTATTTGGAAGATTTCAACTTATGTAATTGGGAAACACTGTTAACCCAAGATGAGTATGTTATCCTAGGGTTGGATTTTTGTTGTTTTGATACTTCCAATGAGTTTAAAAGGTGAATTTGTATTTGGAAACATTGAAATTGAAAATGAAATTTTTGGAACCATAGGGAAACCATTCGGCCAAATTGAAAAAGGAAGAAATGAGTTGGATTTTGATGAATCTAAATTCAAACATGATTCTACGTAAAAAATTGTGTAAGAAAAATGTATAGGAATTATGTAAAGAATGGGGATGTAAAACCCTAAGTTAAAGGTTAAAGGATAGGGTTTTAGAAAGGAATGTGTAATGGAATAGTGTTATTGATTTGGAACACCATTATCCTTGTTGTTTAATAGGCATTATTGTTGAACAAGTGGGAGCTCAAGAACAACAACAAGAGGCCGTGTGATTCAAAGAGAGGTAGCTTGAAACTTACAATTTAATGTTATCTTGTTTGGTTGTTACTATGTGTAATTCACTAATTAAATGCCATTCTTTGCAAGAGTTTGATAGATGACAATATGTTTGATTTAGTGCATTATTTGCCCTGGCTAAATGCATTATTGAATTGAAAAATGATTTAATGCTCTCTTTCATATCATGAAAATTGATTGATAGCTTGTGAAGTTACATGTAACATTCCTTACTTGATTGACATTATAATTATGGTTTTTTGTTACTGAGATTTTTATAAAATCTTACTCTTCTCCATGTCCAAATAACACCACTAGAGGTTGCAAGTGGTCATGGGAAAGGCAAGGAGGTGATCACATCTTAAGAGATATTTTAATGACACTTTATGAATTTTATGTTATAATGTTGTAATAATTATGGATTTGATGACTTGTTGACTATTTGAGCTTGTAACCTATGCGAATATGTTTGATATATGGTGGGAATATGGTGTAAGTATGCTTGAATTTCTAAGATTGAGTTATGGCAAATTGATCACCTAAAGGATAAAAGTGGACCTAAAATGAATCAAAGTTTGACTACATGTGTTTTTTAGCAAATAAGGAATTTGGTTATAAAATTTGGCATATCAATATGTCTTAGTTTTAGCTTTAAAATGAGTGGTAATTTATAAAAATTAGAGTTTTATACAAAAAGCTAAACCTTTCTAAAGTTAGGCATAAATTCTGAAAAATTAGAAAATTGACAAAATAAACAGTACACATTGACATGAAAACTGAGCACACATGAGCTGAGGTTGCAATCTGGAATTATTTTTTCCTTAAAGATCTTGTGGAAAGCTTTAATTAGAACTTGGAGCCATCTCATTTCTATTTTTCTAGAATTAGTGTGATTTTTCAAAGTTGGACGAAAATTAAGGTTACAATGAATAGTAACCCGAGAAAAGAAATTTAAAAATTCAAAATTTTCCAACTTAAAGGTTTATTAAATATTTCCAATTGATTCTTCTTGTTATAAATTTGGGTGATAATCAAGGTGTTGCATAATTCGTGAAAAATTACTATTCATTTGGTAAAAACTGTACTTTTCAATTTCTCTGCCCTAACTTTGAATAGTCATAACTCTTAGCACACACATCCATTTTAAGTGATCTATCACTTGTTTTAAAGCCCATGATGTGTAATTTAAGCATACCAAATTTCATGGGCAGGTTCCCTCATTTGCCTCACTTCCACATTTTCACAATTTTGTGGCTCATTTAGGGATAATTTATCCCTCATACTTGCATTAATAATTCATATTCATTTATTTTGTTGCATGTAATCATTCCGACATTGCATAATTCATTCTCATACATCATCATATTCAATCTTACATGCCATCTTTATCATTTATCATCACATAATATTGAGAGGCATGTTTATATATATATATATATATATATTAACATAAAGGCTACAATAAATATATAAACTTAATTATTACATTCTTCTCTTCTTTCTTTGTTCTCCATCATGCATTCCTCTTTTTTTGCACATCATACCTATTATGGTTGGTTAAATGAGGGTGAGATTCATGAGGATCTCAGTAACAAACAATAACTACCTAAATATACATGGCAAACTTTGCATTCATAGAATGCTTGCAATTTAACATATTTATAACATAATGACATGTTTGAAAATCATCATACATTTATTATAAAACACATATGCCTATGGCATACTTTAAACATATTCACATTCACAATATATGAGTTCATAAAATCACATAAACATGCAAACATACCATACATCCAAGTAAATACCAAGCATATAAAAGTTGGGTAAAGTTTACTACTTTTAACTTTCACATTCAACATTTCCTCTTGCTCCTTTTGCTTCCAACTATCAAGGTTGTTTGATCAACCTTTCCATTCATCTTTCTTGATGAATCATAGAATCAATAACATTCATACTTTGCTGATTAACATATTTTAACCTCTAACTTTTGAGTTTTAATTCCAATCTTTCTAGAATTAATTCCACATGCTATTTCTTTATAATGTTCCATGTAGAATTCATTTTCAAGCTCAAAATTATCAAAAACAAACTCCTTGCTAGTCAAACTAATCTGGTCGAAACGGTCTTAGGGCACAAAATTTCATTTTCAATTTCAATGCTTCCAAACTTATTTTCTCATTCTAAACTCAATGGAAGCATCAAAATTATCAAATTCTAGTTCTAACTCAAACCCTAAGTCTGGTCAAAAATTACACAAGTTAAGGAGAAGTGAAATTTCTTACAACTTTATCACATAATTACTTGATTCTTGTTCTCTTCTAGCCTTTAATCCTTAAGTTAACTTCAATCAATTCTTTCCTCTACTAATCTAGATTTGGACAGCATCTCATCATGGGTTTTATCCTCTCTAAACTCAACAAAATCCATAGTCAAGCTTCGAAAGAAGTAGGATAGCATAGACTATAGCAAAAATCATGATCATACCTTATTTTGGAGTTTAGACTCATATGGAACCACTTGTTCTTCCTCTTCTCCCTTCTTTCCTCCATAGTTCAGCCTCCCTCCTCTTCTTTGCTCTCTTAGATGAAATTCTCCACACAAGGAAGGGAGGAGGTATTTCTAATTATTTGCATGGATTTTGGCCCTTGATCTTGCCTCAAATTACAAGGGTTATGTGGCTCATGATCTAACCATCCATTTTAACTCTCTTCTAAGTGTACAAATCCCATAGCTTCATGCTTAATCCCTTGCCATGTGCGCTTGCTCTTCCGCCCTTCATTCTAAACCTTTCATTAGGTGTACAAATCTCTTGCCTTCTAACTTAATTACTTTCTATATGTGCTTTTAATATTTTCATGTGCTAGTTATAAATAATATTTAATTCTTCTTCTGACTAAGAAATCATCTAATCCCTTCCATGTCCCCTTATCAATTAGCAATAAAATAGGGAGGAAAAATGAAGGAAAAGTTGTGCACAACCAAATCTTTAGCTACTCCTACACTGATCTTGCCATTTTACACTATATCGGGTACTTTTTCGGGTCCTGGCTTACCTAATACCACTGAGACATGTTCTGAAACCCTTTCCTCGTCACAAATAAGTCCACATGGCATTATATAACATGCATAAAGAGGGAGTGATACTCTTCTCTTTATTCTTTCATTAAAATATTTAATAATTTTTATTTCAGAGTAACTTGACTGAATTCTTTCTATTGTTGGTCCATGACTTTGAGAATTTGTTTCTAGGTATCAATACTACCTTTCCATCATGGGAATTTGTCTAATTTTTTTAAATCAAAAGTCAACTCAGATGGTTTATTTTGACTTTTCTCGGATAATATATAAATAGGCTTTAAATTCTGTTATAGCCAACCTCTTTGCTTTCTAGGGACAAAATCATTTTTAAAACCTATGATAATTCTTCAAGTATTTATTCCCCATTTTTTCTTTAATTATTTGAGGCCTTATCATATTTTAAATAATTCAATTTTGACTAATATTCATGATTAACCAAAATCTTGGGAATTTAATCAATTTGCTCCAAGGGTATTTTTATCATTTTTAACCCCCTACGAGCCTCAAAACCTCATTTCCCATTTTTTTTGGAATTTTCTAGAATTTTTCTGACATTTTTAGGCATACTTTCAACCTCAAACTTTTCAAATTTACAATTAGGTCCCTGTTTGGGTCTAGCCTCAGGAATCATCTCAATGAGGTTCTTGGCATAATCTTTGGCCCTTAATTATCTCCAATTCTCATACTCAAGCACTATAAACTTTATCAGAGTCTCTAACTTGCCTATCTCGTGGTTCCAAAAAGCTCTTACTTTGCGATTTAGTCCATGTGAATCTTCTCATCCGTCTAGGAAACTTCTGAGCTCCTGCCAAAAGAGGTTTAGTAGCCTTCACATTTTAAACTAATTATGATACTTCTAGGCCACAAATTTGGGATGTCACACGTTTAACATCTCAATATCATCATTTTTTGCTATAGTTTGTAGGGTTAAATGACTAAAAAATATATATTTTTAAGTTAAAAAAAACAAATTGAAGCTATAAAATTAATTGGAAAAAAATCTAGTGCAAATTTGTTAATGCCCTCAACTTTAAAAATAGGGAGAAATTCCTTTAACCCCCAATATAGACACTTAATTTCTTATAACCCCATAAAATTCTGAAACATTGCGTTCTCTTGAATCAAAATTAAATTAAATCTTTTAACCAAAAACATAACTAAACAAATTTTATGGGGTGAAAAAATGATGCCATTGTTCTTTTTCCTTTAAAAAAGGATCAATCACTTCCAAAGCTTCAACAGCCAGCCGGCTGAAGCTCCAACTTCTAGCACACCAAAATTACCATGGCTATTAAGCCATCCAATTCATTTAATTATATAATACAAAAAAAATATATGTAACAAAATAAATGCAAGTAGCTCGGAGTGAATGAACAAGTAAAATAAAGGAGATTTACAACATAAATTAAGCAATTTATAAGAAATATAAAGAAATTCACAACTTCATTTGAGGTTTTTATAAAGAGAAAAATGTCAGAGCCAAAGTTTGGATACCAACTAATTTACAATTAAAAATTAGGTGATTTATAAGAAACACAAAAAAGTTAACCAAAAAAATTAGGCAATTCACAAAAAATATAAAGAAATTAACAACAAAAGTTAGATGATTTGCAAAATACTAAAAAGAAATTAACAACAACTAGATGATGTACAGAAAATATAAGAAAAGTTACAGTGAAAATTAAACAATTTACAAGAAATATGAAAAAATTAAAAAGAAAAAGGAAAAAAAAGATGGAATTAGATTCAAATCTTAGCCCAAATTTTTAGGTTAAAAAATTTTAGCCTAAATTACAAAAGCAGCACATAGGGGTGTTCATGAGACCTAGATGCCCGCTATGCACGCAGAAAAAATTTTCAACCCAGCTCAATAAAAAGAGGCCCGAACAAAAGTGGGTATTTTTGGCCCAGACTTATCACAGTCATCAGGCAAGGTAAACTGCCCTACCCATTTGACCTTGCCCCAAAAAATATATAATTATATATTATAACATTATTTTTCAACCACAATCCCTTTTAATTCTGGCAAAAAAAAATTGTTCTTTTTTGTTGTTTGCATTCTTCCGTAATATCAAATTTTTGTTTATTTATTTATCTACCTCTACAGTGAATTAATAGCTCTTTTTTCCAAAAAAAAATTATGGGAGTGTATTATTCGACCATTACTCATTAATTTAATCAAATTGATTCAACCTTGAGGCCTGGCCATTGGGGCTACAAGTCTCAAACTGTGGGTAAGGATAATCACAACTGAATATTTGTTATTTTCTCGCCAGAGCCTTAGGAGTTAATAGCAGAAGTAGTATTAATCCACAATTTTAACAATTAATTTTCATATTTTATATTCATGCATATAAGGTAATTTTTTAAGAATATATTTTTAAATGCAATGTGATCTATATATCATAGTTTATTTGGCCAATACAAGTAGATTCATCATAAACACACGGATAACCTCAATATATAGGTGATAAAACATTTAAACTGTACCAGTTTTAGCTTACATTATGTTTTATATTTTAAGAAAAAAATGTAGGCTTATTTTGAAATATTTTAAGGTATGAAATTATGAAATGCATTTGAAATTCACAATAGTATTTATAAGATATAATTAGAGTTTTTTAATATATAATATGAGTAGGGTGTTACTATTTGGATAGGGAAGCCTCTCTGCCCAGCCCGCCCTTGTCTTACCCAAAATGGTTAGGCTTTTTACCAGGCAGGGCTGGACAACAAGTTGCAAAACATTCTTCAGGCTGGTTAGCCCATGAACACGCACTCAATGTATTCATTCTTTCAGCTAGTAGTTGTAAGCCCATGATTTTAATTGGGAATAAAATTCAGCCCACATTGTTAACATTTTACGATATCCACTAAGGGATGATGTCGATATTCATCAAAGACAAGATGGTTATTCGTTAAGAAGAGTTAGTCTAGTTTGTAAGGAATTGGTTCATAACTTAAAAGGTCGTGAATTCGAATCCCGCTCTCAATGTGAGGATGTTGTTAGTGTGTGATCTGTAAGTACTTTTGTAAGTACTCTTTGAGCCTGAAAGCATGCCCTGGTCTTGGTGAGTTTCGAGACCCAACTTATCTAAACTTATATCTTTAGATATATATATATATATATATATATATATAACAAAATGGTTTTTCTTAGGCATACATTGGATCAATTGTGTGGATAATGCTTTATTTGAAAATTATCTTTTCCATGGTTGCACTATAGATTTGGAGCCTAGAAAGAAGCTTGGAAAGGTAGAAAGCTAGAAAGTGGAGAGGAGGGAAGCTGAGGCCTATTAAGCAACATCGGTCCGCATGGTTCATATGCCTTGCTTGTTGAATTATAAGCATGGTATGCTCATCTCCCAAATGGTGGATGAGGGGCACCCTTTTTTTGTTTTTTCATTAAGCAACATTGGTCCACATTTTTGTTTATTTGTGTTAACTTGTATTTAGCATCTTGAAATATTTTTTTAGGAACACTTAATATCTTAAATTAATTAATTTTTAGCATATCTAGTAATCAAAAATATTTTTTAATATCACCTAGTATTCAAAATTGATTAATTTTTAGTGCATTCGATATTTTAAAATATTTTTCAGTAGCACCCAATATCCTAAATTAATTAATTTTTAATGCATTTAACATGTTAAAGTATTTTTCCAGTAGTACTCATTAACTAAAAAAAAAATACTTAGAATGCACTGAAAATTAATTAATTTATGACACTAATTGTTACTATAAAAATACTGTACAGTGCTATATACAAGTTAATCGAAATAAAAAAAATTAATAAAAAATTAAATAAAAAGATGAGTATCTCATTCCCAATTGTTTCCGTACGCGGGATGAGCATTCCTTGCTCATTGATTGGATGTATAGGGAATGGTGATTCATGTAACATCTTTTTTTTTTTTTTTTAAAAAAAGTATTTGTAATCTGACTGTTAATATTAGCATGCATGCTTTGGTCATATATGATTTCAGCTTAAAGATTGTTATATAATTTTTTTGTTATCATTTAATTTTACGTGGATGTTATATTATCTCATAAATTTTGTTGTCAATTAACACCATTTGACTTGTTAATAGCTTCTCATTGACTTCTTGATACACACCCGTATGCTTGTCAATTAGGGATAGGGATAATGATATAGTTTTTTATTTAGAATATATTATTCTCAGGTCTTGTGGGGTTTCCCATTTATTTTGAGATTTTAAGATACCTTAGATTAATAAATTGTGTTGCTTGAAACTTACGTGTAATTTTTCCATAAAAGGAATCATTACAAAAAAATAAATAAATATTAAATGAAATATCCTACTGAAATAGTTGTGTTAGGTCCATATATGTGTGTATTGTTTGGACTTTGGAGAATATTGTATCCGGTAGATAAATAATAATTAGAAAATGTTTAACATCTTAAAATATTGCGGCTAACTTATGAAGCTATTTAGATATTATCTATTTATCTATATCTAATAATATTTTATATTTCGATAACTTTTAAAATAAATGCACTTAAAATTTACTAAAATCATAATATATATCTATATATACTATCTTTAGTTTTTAATATAAAAGTTAGTTAACTAATTTGAGTAGATTAAAAAAACTGGTTAAGTTAGTTATTTGTAATAAATATATATTGTTTTTCTTAAAATATCCTTGCTAATCAAGTGTATTGTGTCACATCCCACTAATTTTAATCCTGGGAGTGTGAATAATAAATTAGTTAAAGGACTAACTAGGAAAGTAGATTCAGAGCCTGAACAACTTTTAAATTGAGATCGAACTCCTGACCAAATTGGTATTTCTGAAATTTTCGGTCCAAGAAGGGTTAGATGAAAAAATTAAAAAAAAATTCAAGAAAATTCCTAAAAAAATCATAGAAAAATACAAGAGAGAGTTTGGAACCATATTTGAGGCCCTAAAAGTGAAATTAGCCTAAAAATTATTTATTACAAAAATTTTATGTAAACAGAGATTTTTTCGATAAAACAGTAGAAAATTGGCAGGAAATAATTATTTAAAATATATAGATGTCTTAATAATTCCAAAACAAATATGAGAAAATTATTTAAGGTTTATGTAAGATTATAAAATTATTTTGATGCCTTGAAAGTAAAAGGATTAATTTTAGAATAATTATTACTAAAATCTAATATGTAACACCCGATTTCGAAGAAAGTTCAATTCAGGTAGTTAAAGGGTGAAATAAATTTCAGAAAAATTCAGGGAACCTTCATATATTAAAGGGTTAAGGTGCGTTCAACACCTCGAACTATTTACCCAGATGCGTCTAGTGGCCTAAAGTAATTTTGGGTGCATCCAGTGTCCTAAACTAATTAAAATTGTGCGTCCATATCCTAGGCTAACAGAAATGTTATGTTTAACTGTTACTTTCCTGACTCAGCTTAAAGTTAACCCTAGATATTCTACATGGTAGACACATGGGCACCCAATGTGTATTATTCCTACTCAAAAGTCAATTTATTTAGAAGAAGAGGAAGGAAATAAATTAAATTTTGAGTAAGAATAATACACATCAAATGTCCATATGTCTACCATTTAGAATATCTGGGGTCAACTTTAAATTAAGTTAGGAAAGTAACAGTTAAACATAACATTTCTGTCAGCCTGGGATATGGACGCATCATTTTAATTAGTTTAGGACACTGGATACACCCAAAATTACTTTAGGCCACTGGACACACCTGGGTAAATAGTTCGGGGTACTTGGTGCACCTTAACCCTATATTAAAAGAAGATTTATAATGGGCAGAAATGAATTTCTGGATATTTGAAACTATTATTGAAAATTAGACAAGAATTTTAGTCGATACGGCGAAATCGGATTGAGAAATATTGGGAATTGAAAGGTAACATTTCTTCCTTCTTTTTCCAGCCCATTAGGTGTGAAATTAGGTCAGGAAAGTCTAGAAATTTTATGGCCCAAGTGGCCTAAGTGATTTAGGAATAAAATAGTCCATTTGGTCACATGGTTTAGCTTAAGCACATCACCTAGGGATACTTTGTCACACCTTACTTATATAATACCTTAGCATTCATTTAGAATCATTCCAGACCACTTTGGATGGTCTTAAGCTTAAAAATTTCAATTTGGATGTTAATTTTCAGAAAATTACTGTTCACTATCCAGTTTTCAGATTACAGGTCCAACTTTGAAAAATCATAACTAATTCTAGAAAAATCGTATGGAGGTGTTCCAAAATTCTACGAAAAGCTCTTTCAATTCTCTTTAAGGGAAAAATATTCAACTAAACTCATCCTCACTGAAAACATACAGTTTATTGGATTAAAATTACTATTCATTTGGTAAAATCTGGACTTTCCAGATTCTGCGCCTTAACTTCGAAAATTCATATCTCATGGTATACACATCCAAATGATGTGATTTACCACTAATTTTAAAGCTTGGGATATGCATTATATGTGTACCAAATTCTGTAGCTTAACTCATTCATATGATAGGTCGAACTGAAGCTTGAAGTTAACTGCTTCAAGACCTACGTTTTATCCCTTAATATTTCTTTACTTTAATTCTTTTTATTTCTTTGGCATACCTAACATGGGCTTACTTTTTCCCATTCATGCTCATATACTTTCATTCATGCCATAAACATCCTAAGCACATACATTGAGTTGATGGCATTCATAACATAACTTACAACATAGGAGAATTATACATTGAATAATAATATCAATCATTAGCATTAATAATTCTCCACTTCTTCTCCTTGCTTCTCATGCCCTTAGTGCCCATCATTGATTTGACCTAAATGGTTGGTTAGGGAGGGGGTAAGATTCGGGGGAATCTCAGTAGCAAACATTACCACATACATGCATAAGATGGATGCTAGTGTATGGTATGTAATTTTTCATAAACTTAAGTTAACTAGTGACATGCCATCATGCTTTATGCTTGGTATAAAAATGCATGGCCATGGGAACATATTAAAAACAGCATTTCCAGCAACAATCATCATGTCACAACATCATTCAAACAACAAATACAAACCAACACATAAGCATACCATGTCAAGCACATAAAGGGTAAGTTCACTACCTTGCACCTCATGCTTTCCTCTTACTTTTCCTTTGACTCCCTTGACTTTCCAACCATGTGGGCATTCAATCAACATCACTAAACATCCTCTTAGATGTTCCAAAGGTCCTAAACATAACCATAATGATGACACAATCCATTAGGACCATTAGATTACATAAAGTTCAAGACTAGCTTTCTTGAACCTCAACCCCTTTCTCTTAGTCTTAGGGTTTTCTTTCTAACTTTTCTAATATAAATCTTATCATTTTACATCCTTATGATCTATTTCCTATCAATTAGGACCACTTTAGATGGCTTTAGATTCAAGAATATCAAATCTGGAAATTTTAGTTCGCGGGTACTGTTCACGCAGAATCTCCAGAATTTATGCTCAACTTTGAAAATTCATAATTAAATCTACAAAAATCCAAATTCAGTGATTCCAAGTCTCAATGAAATATTATTAAGTTAAATTTAAAGAAAAAATAGTTTTAGGAAACAATTCTACACCGAACAGTACCAGAATTGTACAGAACTTGACACCCTTCCAAAAGCTTAACACTGTTTCCAGATTTCAAACCCTAACTTTGAAAAATCACCATAAATCGTACGCATATCCAAATGAAGTTTTCTACCCATAGATTTAAAGCTCACAGAGTGTACTTTAAGCATACCAAATTTCAGAACCAGATATTAACAGTAACTAATTCAAAAAAGCCATCAAATCAGCACGTAATTCTTCCAATTTTCACATAGATCCACTTGGATCTACCATACTTTGAGGTGTTCTAGCAAGATCTAACAACCAAACTCCCTTCCCCACTCATCAACCATTTTGACCAGCCATCAAAGGGGAGAGAAGACAGATTTTTCAACCTTAAAAGAGAAGGAAAACAAGACAAGAACACATCTAGAACCAACATCTCACCTTGAATCCTTGATTGATAACCAAAGTTGATAGCTTTTCCTTGGTTCTCCTTCAAAACCCTCTCTTTTCCCTCTTCCTCTCACTTGGACAAAATTCCATCAGCAATTAGGGGGAGAAGAAGCTCATTAATGTGTACAAATTATCCCACCAACCATCATTAATGTTATGCCAAGTGTCATTAGCCTACTTAATCTTAATCCTCTCTCTTAATTAACTTAAATCATAATGTAATTAAATTCCAAAGTCAAGATCCTCTCCATTAGTAGCTTGACACTTGGAAAGCTTTAATTACCATCCATTAAAGGCTTGACAAGTGGTGACTTGTGGCTCAAGTAAAGTGCAAGACTCTGATTAATATTTTATCGGTGCACTTTTACTCCGGGTTTAACTTCTTTTCTATAATTACAGTGCTCTGGCCTCTGTAATTATTTTCTGTTAGATCCATAAATTCTCTTTAATTCTAGAGAGTATCTATGAATTTTCTTAACCCATAACACTTCCTTTAAGCCTTGCATAAAATTCATTTACTAAAATACCCTTTTATCGGCAAAACCGGCTCTTTAATTTCTTAAAGCCACTCTACTGGCCTTTTGGTTGCGGGACTAATTTTATAAATTAGTACAACCTTTCAACCATTTAACTTCATTTTTGTATACATTTTTGAGGTCTCTTGCTATTTCAAATAATTACCTCAAACGGTATACTTTTTACCGGTCACAACCTCATAAATTCCATTTAAGCTGCCTCAGGGGTATTTTCATCTTTTCTCTTCATAGAAGAGTCTTAGAATATTATTTGCCATTTTCTAGGATTTTTCTTAGAATTTTTTGTACCCTCTTTCATTTTTACCCCTGTTGGTCATAACTTTCGGAATTTACAGTTTAGTCCCTGCTTGGACTTAACTTCATTAATCCTCTCTTTGAGGTTTCTAACTTAACCTTTGGCCTGTGTCTAGTCTCTTTTCTCTCTCTCTGGGCCTTTGAGACTTTACTGGAGTCTCTAACTTTATTACACTTTAGCCCCTTAAAACTTTTACTTTGCAGTTTAGTCCCTGAAACTACTTTGACTTCCTTTCTCATCTTTGGGACTTCTGCTAAAAAAAGGTATGATAGCCTATCTAATTCAGGCTATTACTGGTACTTCTAGGCCCAAAACTTTGGATGTTACATACTTGGCTTGCTTCAAATTTTTGTAGCATTTGAAGGTGTGTTAGATATGATTAGTTTTGATGATGTCAAATAATAGAGCAAAAAGTTTGCATAAATTATTTACCTCATATTTTGACTAACTATCATACATAATATCCTGTGTAGTTTCCTCAAGAAAAGAAAGAAGTTATTATGTTGAACTTTGAGTTGTGGAGAATGATCAAGAGGAAGAAGAAGAAGAGAGATTGAGAAAAGAAGAACTTGCAAGACCAAATGGAAATATCAAGATTCAAGTTCATAGATTTGATGTTAAAAGTTGCTATGCTTAATCAGAAGTTTGAATGGCTCAATCAGAAGCTAAAATGCACAAACTGAAAGTTATATAATCATATATTGAGTCACCCTTCATAGAAACATGGAAAATAAGCTTCAAAGGTGATTTTCATGGGCATTTATCGATCACTTGATCGATCATCCACTTATCGATCAAGTTATCGATAAAACACATACTCTGTTATGCTCTGTTCTTCGTTTAGCTCTAACATAGGTTCAATATTTCTATAATATCTCTTAAACCACAAATCCGCTTGAGGTGAAACTTGATTCATATGAAACTAGACTCAGAACACGATTCATGGACACCAAAATCACCTTCAAAGAGTTTCATATGAGGGAGATATGTTGTTCGAAACATTGCCATAAGGATTAACACCTTGATTCCGACCTTCAGTCACTGTGATGAAGATAACTTTATAACTACAAAGAATTTTGGGGTGATTCTTGTTGCATTAGAAAGTACACTCAAAGAGCTTTCTGGGGATAGGTCATTTGCAAAATTTGGAGTTGAATTGGAAGATTTATGATCACTCAAAGTTGACCTTCGTTTTCCTTGAATCAGAATTCGAATTTATTGAGGCAAAGACCAGAAGTTCTACATTGATTGATTAAGCTTTCGAGCAACATGCTACTCAAATATGTTATTGAGTAAAAGCACTAGAAGAAATGAAGAAATGAAAAGCCATTATCAGATATTACTCGAGCCTAATCAAGCAACTACATACTTGATCACTTTATCGAGTTCCTCGTACTATCTCTTCAATTCTTCTTTTTTATCTTCATATGCATTATTGAGGTTTTATAACCTATTGGATAAATGGTTTTCGGATAATGTTATGGATAAATGTATTTATCGATCACTTGATCGATAAACAAGGTTAACGTTATGGATAAATAGGCATTTAACGATAACATGATCGATAAATAGATTATCGATGAGAAGACAGATAAATGGTAATGCATTCTACTCATTCTATGTTTTGCTTTAGTCTCTATTTATCAATCACCTTATCGATCAGTCATTTATCGATAATATCATCGAACATTGCTTCATAACTCTGCATGCAGGTAATTATTTCAGTAGCTTATCGATCACCTGATCGATCAGCAAATTATCGATCACATGATTGATAATTAGCACATCGCTTTTAAACCATGATTCTTCGATCACGGGATCGATGATCTCATTATCGATAATATGATCGATCACTGCACTTCATGTTTACCTTGTTTTCACATAACGTGATCGATAAATCAGTTCTTTGATTTTACAAGAATAAACCTCTTTATCGAAAACATGATCGATCATTCATTAATCGATCACCTATTCGATCAACTTACATAGCCTATGTTGTCACTGAATATACTTTTGCTTATTGTTTATTGATAAGGTTATCTATCATCTATTTATCGATAATGTGTTTGAAAATTAATGCTTCAAAATCTATTTCTATAACACTTTGTTTATCGATAGCATGATCGATTAACAAGTTTTCGATCACTTGTTCAATCATTGTACAAGTTCATTTCATAACAGCATTTCACAATGATTTCAAAATATTTTATCTTTTTATCTTTAAGCATTTCTCAGCCTTCTTTTTACACATAACTCTCTATTGAAAGGATACGAAGGCAAACGTAACTTGAAAAAGATTATCCTTGCATAATCCATTTAAAGCTAACTGCATTCATGTTTCATCAGTTATCGATTATTTGTTTGATCATCATATGATCCATAATCTATTCGATAATTGCATATATCTGCTATATCTTTTCTTCATATAATTAATCGATAATATGATCGATCAAAGCTTTATCGATCAAGACATCAATCAAATAAGTTCATCTTACTTTCTGAATATCTGATGATTGATTCCATGTTTTCCAACTTATTGTTTCTAAGATCATCAGATACTTATCACTTGATTTGAGGAAGATTATTTCAGGTAAAGAGCCACAACGAATTTATGATGTGAAGAATCGAATTTCGTCAAAAGCTTCCAACGGCTAGTTTCAACGGTCATATTCTTCAAGCCAAACGGGAAGAAAATGCTCAACGGTCAAGTACCCAACATCATCTATAAACAGAAGAGCATTCAAAACAAGAAAAAGAAGAAGAGTCTGAGCTTACAACATCAAATGCTAAAATGCCGAATCAGTATATTCTCATTTAGAGCTCCGAGAGAAAACTCCCTGTTTCTGTACTTCATAGAATAAAACATATGTATTCATAAGATAGAGAGGAGAGTTTCCCAAACGTGCTTAAAATTCATCTATCACTTCTTTGAGAGAAGAAATATTCAATCTTCATTATCATTATCAAATTGTATCCTTACGGTGTGTAAGGGGGAGTATTTACCTCAGTGAGAGGTTCTCATAGAATAGACTGTTTAGTCTAAGAATTGTAAGTGGCGTCACAAGTGCCCGGATCAAACTTGTGGTTGTAGTGGTTCTCAAGTACCCATGTTAAACTTGAGGGAGATAGTCGATTGAAAATCTCAGGGGGAGTTTGGGGACTGGATGTAGGTTAGTGAGGACCGAACCAGGATAAATCGCAGTTTGCATCTTCTCTTCCCTTACCTTTTTATATTTCTCACTACCATTTTACTACTGTGATTATGCTTATGTCGATTCAGTTTTTTTATACCCAGAATTTCTTATAAGTTTCATTACTTTGCAAAAAGGTTTTTAATTTTAATTAACACCCAATTTACCCCCTCTTGGGTGATTAGCCATTCTTACAAGGTGGACACATGGCTTTTTAATCTAGATATTTCAAGGACACTTGGAAGGTGTGGGAGGCCAAAATTGTGTCTATAATACCCCTCCGAAGCTCTTCAAATTCAGTTATTTTGGCACCTTAAAAGGAGAAAGTTTTGCTGCAAAAAAACTATCTTTAAGATAGTTATGAAATTATCGGTCTAGGAAGGGTCAAATGAAAACATTAGAAAAAATTTTAAGAAAATTCCTAGAAAATCATAGAAAAATAAAAGAGAGAGTTTGGAACCATATTTGAGGCCCTGGAAGTGAAATTAGCCTAAAAATGATTTATTATAGAATTTTATGTAAACAGCAATTTTTCCGGTAAAATAGTAGAAAATTGGTAGGAAACAATTATTTAAAATATTTAGATTCAATAATTCCAAAACAAATATGAGAAAATTATTTGAAGGTTTATGTGAGATTATAAAATTATTTCCAGGCCTTGAAAGTAAAAATATTAATTTTAGAATAATTATTATCAAAATCTAATATGTAACACCCCATTTCGGGTTCAAGTAGATAAAGGGTGAAATAAATTTCAAGAAATTCAAGGAACCTTCATATATCAAAAGAAGATTTATAATGGGTAGAAATGAATTTTTAGAGATCCAGAACTATTATTGAAAATTAGACAGGAATTTTAGTCAATATGGCAAAATCGGACTGAGAAATATTGGGAATTGAAAGATAATATTTCTTCCTTTTTTCTCCAGCCCCTTAGGTGTGAAATTGGGCCAAGAAAGTCTAGAAATTTCATGGCCCAAGTGATTTAGGAATAAAATAGTCCATTTGGTCACATGGTTTAGCCTAAGCACATGATTACCTTGGGATACTTGGCTTGCTTCAAATTTCTGTAGCATTTGAAGGTGGACACATGGCTTTTTAATCCAGATTTTTCAAGGAAACTTGGAAGGCAAGGGAGGACAAAATTGTGTCTATAAATAACCCTCCCAAGCTCTTCAAATTTAGTTACTTTGGCACCTTAAAGTTTTGCTACAGAAAAACTATCTTCAAGAGGGAAGAATATGCAGAAAATACCAAGGATTTATCAAGCAAAGGTCAAGGATTAATCAAGGTGTGTAATAGCTTTCATTTGACTATGTTTCTAGCTAGTTTCAAGTAGAGTTTCGTGGCTAAAAATCATGAGTGTGATGCTGTCCAGATTTCAAATTCAATGAGGAATGATTAGGGAAGGATAGAAGCCATGATTAAGAGCTTGGATCAGCTTGGTTGATTGATGTTTTGATTGATTTTGGAAGAAACTCCAAATTCCCTAATTTAGGGAACCTATTCACCCAAGCTTGGTACAAGGGGTTAGAGATTGTTTTAGATTAATTTGATGATTCCAATGAGTTTAAAATGTGATTTTGCATGGGAATATATCAAGAGAAAGTGTTTGAAAGCATTGGAATCAAAAATAAAAATTTGAACCCTAATATGTATACTATTTGGCCAATGGCAGTTTTATAGGGAGGAGTTTGATTTTGATAAAACCAAGTTGATATTTGAATTCTATATGAAAAATTGTGTAGGAATGGACCTTGAGACTTGTCAAAATAAAGGTGGAATATTGAAGTCAAAAGTCAAAGAAAAAGAGGGTTGATGGAATTATTTTGATACCTAATGGTATTTGATGTGACATTATAGGTAATGTGGTATATATTTGTGCATGAATTGGTAGGCTTTGAGCAAAGAAACAAAGAGGAGCAAAAAAAAAAAGAGGAGGCCAAAAGCTTTGAATATCAAAGAGGTAGCAATGAACTTGTAATTTGAATGCTAACCTGCTTTACTTCTCTTGCTATATGGTGTTTGATTTTTCTACGCCATGATGTGGTAGAGCTAGATGGATGATAATGTGATTAACTCTATACATAATGTGCCTTGGCTTAATGCAATGTTGAGTGGTTTGATGTGTTAGATTTATGGTTTTGATGATAACAAATCAAGTATATTTTGGTTTACTATGTTGATCGATCACTTGATCAATCAAAAGATAATTGATCAAGTGTCAGATAAATTGTCTCTGTTTGCTTAGAAGTTGGTACTAAGTTTGATCAATAAATTGATAGATAATTCAAGTTTTATGTGTTGATCGATCAATTGATCGAATCATTGTTAAAACTGTTTGGTATAGAAGTCTGTAGAAAATTATCAATCACTTGATCAATAATTAGATGATCAAACAACTGACAGATAAAGAGACATAATTCTGGTAAGAGTTTATCAATCACATGATCGATAAATAAATTACCGATGAGAAGACAGATAAATGGTAAAGCTTTTCACTTAAGTTATATTCTGTTTCAATCACCATTTATCAATCACTTTATCGATCAGAGATTTATCAACAACCTGATCGAACTTTGCTTAATCACTGGATTAAGTTGGTACTTGTCTTGCTATGTGGTGCTTGATTTTTCTATGCCATAATGTGGTAGAGCTAGATGGATGATAATGTGATTAACTCCATATATAATATGCCTTGGCTTAATGCAATGTTAAGTGGCTTGATGGTATGTTTAAGTACTCCCTTTCCATGGCAAAAGAGCATGATAGTATGGATGATGTTTAGTTATGTTAGGGATAATATGGTATTCTTGCATAGCATGTTTAGCATGATTATTGTAGTTCTTGCTACTAGGATTTCTTTGAAATCTCACTCCTTGCTATGTCTAAATAATCAACAATCTAGGAGTTGGACCATCTAAGGAAAAGCACAAAGAGATTATATTGGGATGAAGTTGTCAATGTTTGAAATGTTCAAGATTTCATGTAAACTTTTGTTTATGCAAAATTGTAATATTTATGTATAAAGTTTGGAGACTTGTATTAAGGACTTTGATGACTTTAAATGATGGATAATATTGTGGCTGAATGTGTTTTATATATGGGGAAGTGATATATGATGCCAAGGAAAAAAATTAATCAAGAAAAGGCATGAAAACGGTATTATATAACCTTAATAATGTCTAATTTTCATAGCAACGTAATTCTAGTCAATTGAATGAGCTTTGAGCTGAAAATTGGAATACTTATAGATCATAGTTTTGGCTTTAAAAGAAGTGGTAATTCATCAAAATTAGAGTTTTGTGCTAAATATTATGCCTATCTAAATTCTGAAAAATTAGAAATTTACTATATGAACAGTGCTTCTTTGCGTGAATTTTGGGAATGAATGATAAAGGCTTGATAACAGAGAGAATTTTTTCTCAAAAGATCATGTTAAGAGTTTTAAGTAGAACTTAGAACCACTTCATTCTGATTTTTTTTATAATTATTTAAGATTTTTCAAAGTTTGACCTTGGTTTAGGATTACATGAATAGTAACCTGATTTAAAGAATTTTTAAGTTTGAATTTTTTCAAATTAAGGCCATGAAAAGTGGTTTCAATTAGTTCTATTTAAAAGGTTATGTGATCTAAATGGAAGGTGTTATATTTTTGGCATTAGAGCTAGGTTATGGACTACTGTTTGATGACTGAATTATTGTGATAGAATTGTATTATATTTGTTTGTTTGGTTTGCTATAAAATAAGGAAAGTGTAAGGAATAGACATTATGGCATGCTATGAAAGTGATCATTCAGAGGATGCTGTTAATCAGCGGATTCCTGGAGAGCCCTATCCAGATTGGTACTATGGGATAGAGGACAGAGTTTGTGCTTTTCCTCTAAGATATTACATGAGCTATGAAGAGATGTTGGGTTGGCCAGATCATCAGTGTTTGAATGTGGCGTCCAACCAAGTTAGGGAGGTAGATTTGCGTGATGATTGTCACACCTTACTATTATATTGACTTAGGTTCCTTTCAACACCATTTTAGACCATATTGGATGGTCTTGGGCTCACTTTTTACCACAAAAACACTAAATTTCGGATTTTTACTGTTCATTAGGTAAAAAATCCAGTTTTTCTGGCCAACTTCAAAAATTCATAACTTATTCCAAAAAATCCAATTAGGGGGCTCAAAATTCTACTTAAAGCCCTTTAAGTCCTCTTTCAAGGAAAAATAATCTCATAATCTAATTCCTTATGAAAAAGTGTCAGTTTTTGAGAAATGCAACACTATCCATTTGCCAAAAACCCTTTTTCCCAGATTTGACCTTTAACTTTGAAAAATCATTATAAATCGTATACTTGGTAATTTTTAATGTATTAGATATCAAATTGAAGCTCAGGACATTATATATAATCATGCCAAATTTCGTGACTAAACGTCATGTGAACCAGACAGTGTCAGTGTGCTTACAGCACTGTTAGTATAATATGTACATAACCAAAATGAGTTCAAGAGATTTTTGTGGCTAAACCCCACAAATTAGCCTTCAATCTGCAGCTTTTTCTTGGAGGATTCAAGCCCTAAAATGTTAGATTGCATTTGGAGAATGAGATTTCATTGGAATCCCAATAGCAAATTAACCAACTATAGCACCAACAAGCATCATCAACATGCACAATTATATTAACTACTATTGGTGAACTAGCATGCTTATCATTTGGCACGCTCAAACATGCAAAAGCTAAAACAAGAAAGTACAAAGAGCAGCCACATTATAATCAACAAAGTACAACCACATAATAGCAATTAATCATGCAATAATCAATAATGCTAAGTTAGTATTAGTAGCTAGGTTTAACTTGCTACCTTGCTCCAAAAGCTTTAGCTTTCTTTCCTTCTCCTCTTTTCCTTCACAAATATCAAACCCTAACAATGCAATCCATCAAAAAACAGCAAGAATCATTAACCAACCAAGAAAAAGCAAGAACATAAATAAAAAATGATTCTTGATCCATAAAGCTCCCTCCTTTGTTCACCATTTTTGGACTTGTTTCTCTTTAACTCTAAAAATCACTTCTTCACTTATTCCTACATGGTTTTTCATGTAGATTCTAAATATGTACTTAGATATAGGAAAATAAAACTGCTTCTTTCAGCTACCCTTTGACCAAACCACTAGAGGACTTGAACCAAAAATCACAACTTTGCTTTAAAGCTTCTAACACTTGTTCCTTTTGGTTTACCCTACACCATTTCTTATTTTAAGCACCATGGAAGCCTTAAAAAATTAAAAAACTCATCCTAGGGTTCAGTCATCAACTTGGCCGAAAAGAGTACTCAAAGAAGCAACCATGAAAAATGCTTTAAAACAACCTATAATTACTTGCAAACACTAGGAACTAGCTTGTGTTGTTGTGTCTTAACAAGTGTGATGAACAAAACTCCCTTCCCCTCTAAACCTCCAGTTCGGCCAGCCATCAAAAGAGAGAGGAGACAGATTTTTCAACCATAGAAGAGAAAGAAAACAAGGCAAGAACACATCTATAACCAAGAACTCACCTTAAATCCTTGATTGTATGACCAAAGGTGCTTGCTTTCCCTTGCTTTTCCCTCAAGACTCTCTCTTTTCTCTCCTTTCCTCCCTTGGCCAAAATATGCATATGAAATGGGGAGAGATGAACTTGTTTAATGGTCCAAAATATCTCAACTACCATCTTTAATAAGAGTCCAAGTGTCATTACTCTTTTTAATCTTGTTTTCTCTTTCTTAATTAACAAAATCCAAAAGAAATTAATTACCAAAGTCAAGATCCTCTCCATTTGAGGAGTGACACTTGGCAAATTCAAATCCTCTCCTTCAAGAGCATGACACATGGCTCAATATGATCCCTTTGATTTGCAAGACACTAGTCTTGCTTTATCAGTATACTTTGGCTATGAGTTTAGCTTCTTTTCTATAATTACAGTTGCTTGGCCTTTGTAATTATTTTCTGTCAAATCCTTAATTTATTCTCTTCATTTTTATTTTCCCAAATTGCCCTCTTTGCCTCAAAATTAATTTCCTAATAATTAAATAAAAAGAAAAATTAATTTCCTTCTCTTGGATACTTGAGGGTCTTCATTTAATTCCATAATCCCTTATAATCCCTTGGGGTCTCATAGGAATTTTCTTGGAATTTTATTCCCCTTAAAAATATTTATTTGGAATTTTCCAAATAAAATCCCTTAATTAGCCTAAATCACCCTTAAATTCTCTTATAAATTATCTAAGGGTAATTTGGTCATAAAACCAACTTTATAATTTCATATAACTCTCAAAAGATATTATCCTCATTTTTCCTTAATTTTTCAAGGCTTGAAAATATTTTTCCTTATTTATATTTGACCAATTTTCCTTAATTAGTCAATTTCTATGGTTGGCTTGGAAAATTACTGAAATTATTTTCCACCAAAATTCTCCTTATTATTTTTAATCCTCAATAATTTGAGAATATTTCTTATTTCTAATTATCATAATGGTGGATGTGATAATGATACACTGAGTAAACCACTTAGACATTGTGAGGTAGGACCTAGTACACAGTCAGTCCCTAGACCAGGAAATAATGACAATGAAGCAGGCCTTAGTAGGATAAGGATAATACCTCTAAAGAAGAGGTTATTACCAGTGCCTAAAGAATTCAATACAATGAAGGACTTGATTAAGGAATTCAAGTTCTAGGGCAGACATATTAAGAGAAATGAGAATCAACATGCTATAGTCTACCTTGATTTCTTTCATCAGATCAGGCTGTTATATGCAGCTATGACTAAGGTGAGCCAAACCCTGGATGCTGACATATGGGGTGCAGCACTGTTATCTACTCTCCCGGACACCTGGGTTTGGCAGGACACCATATCAGTTATTTGCAAAAGTGTGAATGGATATACTTTTGAATAGTTAATACATGTTTTAGAGAATTTTGTTATTTCTACTTTTCCTTTTCCTGGTCAATTCTAGATGACTGTATTATAGATGTGACTTTTGGAATGACTGGTTGTGACTGGTTGAATTGTGCTGCTGTTATGTATGTAAATATAAAGGTTATATATAAAGGTTAAAAGTTATATATACATAATGATATTGTTCCTTTTGTAGTTAAGAAAAAATAATAAGTATGGTGAGAACAAGACATAATGCTCAAGTAGTGCAAGAACAAAACAAACCCCTTATTGATCCAATTCAAATAATAATGAATAGATTATATGAACAACAGAAGATGATGCAAGAGATACAAGCAACCTAAGCTTGGCATGAACAAGAAAGGGATGCTACAATAGTAACAGTAGTAACAATAGTTGTGGCATAGTTACAACAACTAGGGCCAGAAGTAGCTGGGATGGCTCAACTAGTCCCACCCCAACCAATTCAACCCCAAGAACCAGTAATAGAGTAGGGGAGGCTTGCAAGACAACTAGATAATTTGTAATAGTAGATTACGCATTTTTGCAAGCATAATCCACCAGTATTTGAGGGCACATTAGAAATGCAAGTGGGCAAGGATTAGATTGCTTGGCTAGAAAAGATCTTTAGTGTTATAAATTGCTCCTCAAAGACTAAAGCCCAGATGGCAATATACAAGGTATAAGAAGAAGTAGACAAGTAGTGAACGAACATCGAGATAGTCCTCTAAGCTGATGAAACCCCAATTTTATGGGAACTATTTAAGGACCAATTTTTCCAAAAATATTTCTCAAGATCAGTGAGGGATGAGAAGGAAGCAGAATTCTTGATGGTGAGGCAAGGTGAGAATGAATCTTTTGATGAGTACCTCACTAGGTACATCAAGTTGTCTCATTATTCTACCTATTTGTAGCATATGAACGATGAGTGTTGGTATACTGAGAAGATGATCAGGGGCTTAAGGCCTGAATAAGAGAGAAGGTAGCCCTGAGACAGATTGAGTTTTTCAACAAGGCAGTAGAAGCTTGCTGTATTACTGAGAGTAGCCAAAATCATTATGATCTGGCAAGGGCCACCCCTAGAGTCGAGAAACCCTCAGTAAGGGCAAGTCAGGAAGGAACATCCTATGGTAATAGCAGAAAATGAAGAAGGCCAAATCCTAACAAGAAGCTAAGGAGAGGAGCTAGACGAGGAAGATTCGATACTTATCAAAAAGGGAAATAATGCGAGGTATGTGGTAGGAGTCATAGAGATCAACCATGCATAATAGGCTAGAATGTGTGCTACATACATGGCAAGTCGGGACATTTCATTAGGGAGTGTCTGCAAAGTGCTGATAGTTTAAGGCCAGTGTCTTAAGGCAAAGCATTCACCCTCAATAGGAAAGAGGCTCGTAAGTCACTTAAGATGATACAAGGTACAATTAGTGTCAATGATTCCCTTGTGTATGCTATGTTTGATTCAAGTGGCAGCCACTCCTTTATCCTGTATGACTGTGTTGGCTATTTAGGCCTCACTGTCAATGCTTTGCCATATGATCTTTATGTTTCTACTCCCACTGGTGCTAAAGTTTTAACTTCTAGTATGTGCTTAAATTGCACTGTCTGGTATGCATGTTGTTGCACTATGTTAGACCTTATATACATGCTATTCTATGATATTGATGTTATTATTAGATTGAATTGGTTATTCTCGCATAATGTACTCCTTGATTATAAGAACAAAAACCCTAATCCTTCTTGCACAAGAAACGACCCCTTGCATAGAGGTAAAGCTAAATTATTTTGTGACTGAGGCACAAGCAAACAGATATTTGAGGCAGGATTGCTAAGGGTATATGGTATTCTTCTCAATACAGGCATAAATTAAAGAAGGAATTGATGAAATTCCAGTGGTATGTGATGATGTTTTTCCAAAAGAAATCAGTGGAATACCACCAGAGAGAGAAGTGGATTTGCTATTGATCTAATACTGGGAATAGAACCAATTTCCAAAGCCCTCTATCATATGGCTCCGACCGAAATTGTCACATCCAACATTTTGTTACTAAGGTATACTTACTCTAAAGATGGTTAAGAGCTAGAATATATTAGTATTGATATAAATTGTACAACTTTTAATGTGAAATCAAGATAGGGACCGAAATGGAATTTTCAGTATTTTGAGCAAGTCAGCATAAATTATAGAAATATGACAGAAAGCTCTGAAAATTCCTAGAAAATTCCAAAAATTAGAGAAAATTCTTTGGAACAGGATGATGGTCCCAAAAGTCAAAAATATGAAGGAAATTAATTAATATTAATTTTCTAGTAATTTTCACACTATTTGACTAACTAAGGAAAATTAGTCAAATTTAATTATTTCATGTGCTCCAAGGCCTCAGAAAAATTGGAAAAAAATATGGATAAAATACCTTGAGAGTTTAAAACATTTTAGAGATAATTTTGTTCCCAAATTACCCCCAGATTAGCTTTAAAAATATTTAAACCTTATTTAGGCCAATTAAGGCTTTTATCTGGGAAATTCAAAAAGAAATATCTAGAGGAGGAGTTAAATTCCAAAAAAATTCAAAAAATTTCCTTGGAATTAAAGAGAGATATTAAAACTAACAGAGAAATTTTCAGAGTCCTGGAACTCTAGAAAGCATTTTCGAAAGGAAAAGTAATACTTTTAGCTACTATTTTTTACTAGAATTTCTATTCTTTTGACAATCATTATGAGGGGTGATGACTCAAAAGTAAAAGGTGGTGACTCAAAAGTAAATGGTAAAAGATAAGGATAAGTGGTCAAAAATATCAGGGACAATTATGGTACTGCTAGTACAAAAGTTACTTAAGCTGATAGAAAGTTATACAACATATATTGTGAAAAATCTTCTTCCTTCTTGACTAAGCTGTTCTTGGTGCCACTTGGAAGGTGGAAGAACCAAGGAGAAGTTTCAAGATGTGCATGACATAAGCCCTTAGGAATTATGATGTCATATATATCAATTATCAACCAATAACATAATTTTGGCAATTTGAAAAGGGTTTAGGGCAAAATTGTCCAAAGACCTTTATAAAATGTCATCTTCCTCTCCCATCTCCCTCACATTTTGGTTCTCATAGGGGAAACTCTCAAGAATTGAAAACTTGAAGCTTAAAGAGGAGAACAAAGCAAGAAATCAATCAACCAAAATTGGAACCAAGGTTATTAGTTAATCCTAGTTGGTTTAATGCTTAGAAATCTTGGGTTTTCTGGTTGAAAATTCATGATTTTCCCTTCACCTCTTGCTGGCCGAAATTATATAGGAATGGTGGAGGATGATTTTGATGATGGGAATTAGTTTAAGAGGTTGTTTATGACTTGAATCAAGTGGTATTATGTGATTATGGTTGATATTGTTGTTGTTGGAAAATTTAGGATACCCCATGGCCAAGAGGACTTTTCACCTAGGATTGGATTTTGCTTGTTTTGATACTTTCAATATGTTTAGAATGAAAAATTATGTAAGATACACTCAAGGAACAAGTCTTGGAAGCATTAGAGTCAAAATTGGAAATTTAGGTGAAAAAGAGAGAGTGTCTCAGCCTAAGGGGTGTTTCAAGAAGAAGGAAGATGAATTTCATAATTTTAAAGTCATATTTGGATTCTACGTGAAAAATCATGTAGGATTGGCCTAAGGGAATAATTTATAGATGGATGGAAACAAAACTCAAAAATTAAAGAAAAAGAGATTAAGGGTTTTATTCAATTTAAACATTGAGTTTTGATATGATATGGAATATAATGGTTATGCCCCTTGTTAGATAGGCTTTGATATTTGTGAAGAAAGGAGACAAGAACAAGGAGAGAGAGAGTTAAGGTTTAGTTCACTTGAGGTAGCAAGATTTAATTAACTTTGTTGTTAAAATTGCATTGTTGTTATACTTATGTTATTGCCTTTGGATGGTTGAGCTATATGAAAGTTTATGTATGACTTGTGGTTGCTCCTTGCAATGTTATACCTTGGCTATTGCATGTTAGAGTTTCACAAGGTATGAGCTCGTATTAGTTCCCTAACAATGGCTTTTAGTAAAGTTGTGTGATAATGATGTTTGTTAATGCTTAGTTGATTTTATCTTGCTATTGGGATTCCTATGAAATCTCACTCTTCCCAAATTTACCATGATTCAAGTAGGGGTAGAGGCACTTTGAAGAGGGAAGAGCATAATGGAAGAATAGCTTCACACTTTTACATTCCATGGCATGAACTTGATATATGTATGTAATGATGCTGGAAATTGTTGCCTATGGAGTTGTAAACTTTGATAAATATTTGGAAGTAGTTTCTGTATGAATTTGGCCATGAAATTTTGTATGCTTAAAATACACATCTTGAGCTTTAAATCCATGGGCAATTCACTGGAATTGAAGATGTGTTCAGGTTATAGTGATTTTTCAAAGTCAGTGCTTTAAATTTGGAAAACAGTTTTGACCATATGAACAGTGTAAATTCCGTACAGTTCCGGCACTGTTCCATAATGAGTTAGCCCTGAAAGTATTTTTTTTTCATGTAGATCTCTTTGAAAGCTTTTAGTGGAACTTGGAACCACCTTGTTTTGATTTTTCTAGAATTAGTTATAAATTTTCAAAGTTGGCCGAAAAATCTGGATTTACCAAATGAACAGTACCCGAGAAAGCAAAAATTCCATATTTGTTTTCTTGCACTGTAACCCATCCAATGTGGTTCTAATTGACATAAAATAAACTCAAATATGGTCTATAACTAAGGGATTACAGAAATCAAACCAGTGGTAATTAAAAAACATGATTTAAATAAAATGTACAAAAATATTTGTATTGGATTATTATTACCCTATTAAACAGTAAAAATGCGTCAACTAATAAACTCATGAAAGAATGTGTCATGTTAATATATTTTATTATTTGTAAAGAATTAAATGAGGAGAGATCACCGGCAACACTAAACTTTCAATATAATAATTAAAAAAAGCTGAAATGATGTTGTAAGAGCTAAAGGCTAGCTATCATTGCTTTAGTCCTTCTATCATTACCCCATCATTGCCTAGTCTCATCTCCCCAGTTCACATCATTTAAACACAGTTCTTTCCTCTAACCTTCAAGCCCATAACCCATTTCATTCTCACTAGCATGTTGGTCTGCATCTTCAAGATTTGTCTGGCTCATCTTTTCCATTCTAGTCTTTTGTTTAGCTACCCTACCCTCACCTATGTCTTTACCTTCTTCAGAGTAGTGACTTTGTTTCTTCATCTATCTAGCTTCCTTATGTATTGGGGCAATTTTCTTCTTCAAACCAGTATGGCAGTATGGGACTTCTTTATCATTTGGACCTCAACTTTTGCTCGAAGTACCACCTTCTTGGCTATATAGGTCTTGATCCGGTGCCTTATTTCCTTCTCTATTTTCCTCCTCTCCCCCTCCTTCCTTTTCTAGCTCGAAATTTCTTTATTTTGGCTCTTTTTATTTTCTTTTTCCAAACTAGTATGACTGACCCATCAAACCAGTGGGTTATCCCGGGGGTTGTCCCGCTTTTGACCGGATTGCACTGATTTGATCGGTTTGCTGTTGGTTTAACTTTTTACTGGTTCAAAAGGTAAACCAGACTGGATAAGTGGCCGGTTTATTAGTTTTTGGTCTGAATTGGTCAATTCGGTTCAATTTTTTGAACATTAATAATTACAAACTATTCAAATTGTTATTGAGATTTTTTAATAATTATTTTCTTTCTTAGCAATCTCTCCTCCTCCTCTTCTCTCCATACCAGACCTTTGATTCTCTATAAACAAAACAAGATATTATTAAACATTCATTTATCATGGAAACTTAACATCCCTGCATTAAAAAAAAAAAAAAAACTTGAAATTCCCGTCTTCCACGTTTCCGGTCCCCAAGCAGTCCGTCTGTCCCCCTTGCATGCCCAACATTTCCATCGGGCATCGGCCATTTCAATTAACAGGAATTCATTTGTCATTTTCGTCATAATCAAAAGTATCTTTACAGAATTACAGCCAAAGCACCTCGCCGGAAATAGCTTGCTTCGTTCCATGCGACTCTGTTCTTCATCTGAATTCGAGTGGCTTGAGAAGCTTTCGTCACACCAAAACGGAAGCCTACTCATCCTTCGATTATTCCATTCTTAGGTGAGTTCTTCCTTCTTCTGTTTTATTTCTTCAATCGGTTACTTGGTTTGAGTTGATTACCATTCTTTCCTGGTTCTAGCTTTTAACCCATATATAAAACATTTTGATTGACGAACGCAAGTTATGCTAACACAAGCATTATTTTGGGTATAGTATTGATATTTCGTCTATACATTGCTTCTCGAAAGTACTTTATAGCTTTTGAGATGCATTGCGATTTGAAGGAGACAAGATCAATCTCCATTTCTAAAGCTTCCGCTGCTCCTAGGAAGCCCCATTTTGGCTAGAAGTTAAAAATTGAAAAAAGAAAACCCATAATTGAAGATTCTGCAGCTATTTTTGTATTTTTTGCTGGCATAGGTATACTATAATCGCTTTTTAAGAACATGGAGGCGATATACTTGATTTGAATGAAGATGTATACAATGTCCTCTGTTGAAGTGATATCAACAGAGAAGTTTTCTGATTTTAGGGTATCGAGAGAAGTTTCAACAGAGGAAATTGATACTCATATTGAAGTGTTAAACTATATCAAAAGATTAGATTAGTGACGTGTGGGTAAAGGTTATGAAAAATAATATTATTAACAATACCGAGCAGTAGTCACTGATGCTAAATGAAGTATTTCAAAACTAAAATTGATTAAATTATACTTAAAATCAACTATATTATAAGATAGATTAAATGGATGGGAAAAAGACACAAAAATATCCTTAAAAATGTTAAAAGACAAATTATGATAGATGAATTTTAAAATTCCAAATTAGATCCCTCGTACCATTTTAGAATTTTAAAATTTTATAAATAACAACATTGCCCTTATACTACTAGTGACTATTATTGTTTAGTTATTAACTATTTTAGTTTTGCTAATGACTACTTTTGTTTTTAGAGTTTTGATAACTATTTTTATATAGCTATTAATTATACAAGAGTAGTAAATAGCTAAATAAAAGTAATAACCAGACGTTCAACAGTACTTAATATATTTTTTGAATTTTTAAAACAAAAGTAGTTAATAGCGAACTAAGAGTAGTAACTAAATTTTTAAAAACAAAAGTAGTCAATTGTGATACTAGAGTAGTTAATAGTTAAACAATAGTAGTTATCAGAATTTTAGAAACAAACATAATCAATAGCTAAATAAGAGTAGTTAATATTTAAGCAAGAATAGTCATCAAAACTTCGGTGACTGGTCAATGGAGTTCTGGCAGCCGCAATCCGGCTAAGGGTGCTAAGGTGGCATTCTTTGAAAAAGAAAAAAAAAAAGAAAACAAAAAAGTAGTGAAGGGCATTTGCATCATTTTGCAAGATTTAAAAATTTCAAAATATACAAGAGGTTTGCCCCAGACTTTAAAATTTACCCACATTGATTTGTCATTTAGCAATTTCTAGAATATTTTATTGTCTTTTTTCGTAATTGGTTAGCCGTATTATCACTTGAAAATGAAAGGTTAACTTACATGATAATAAATCGTTAATGAGTGATTTCAAAGTTCAAAAAGCTAGAGGAATAATATTATAATTGATATCTCCCTTGTCCTCTTTGGTCACTTCACCTAGAGCCCCAGAAACTTTAGGACACGGCCCTTGTCCTCCATAATTTTTTAAACTTGGTAGTTCCTAAATTTCAAGGAGCCAATTCACCATTTACAAGTATAGTTTCACACACCAGTTGCTCAAATCCTAACTAAAGACACCATAAAATCATGATAAAAGATGTCATCAATAACATGATTAGAAATGAAATAAAAGGATAGTTCTATCTGCCCTAGACGTTTGTAATAGTGACTTGATAATTGGAGCTGGATTTATGTTCATTTTGTGAAGAACTCTTGTGGTTTTGAATTAATTTTATTCGAATGCAGCAGTAGAATTTAAATAGGTTACAGCAACTCCATCGAGCTGAGGGTAGAAAGCCGAAATCCTAAAATAAAAAAGGTACTGGTTTGAATGATGAAGCAGAATAATATCCCTCAATCCTAGATTACAATTGAAATTTGAATTGCAATAACCAATACTAATTAGGGTTAGGGTTTTAGGTTCCAACACTAATTAGGGTTAGACCTTTAAGGCCCATAACCCAATCCTTACTAAAACTTCCCCTCAAGCTGGCAAGTAGATACCCAGCGTGCCCAGCTTGTCTATGAAGTTTTCAAACTTGGACTATTCCAGAGGCTTTGTAAGAATATCATCTACTTGAAATGAGGTTTTATGTGTGAAAGATCAATAATATTTGATTCAATCTTCTCGTTTATGAAGTGTCTATCAATATCCATATGTTTAGTCTTGTCATGATGAACTGAGTTGTGAATCATTTGAATTGCAAACATGCTGTCACACCATAGTTTAATAGGTGCATCAATAGTGAATTTAAGTTCACTTAATACTCGGGTAACCCACATGCCTTCATAAAGGGGCTCTTAACTTGGCTTCTGCGCTGCTTTTTGAGACTAAAGTTTGTTTATCGCTTCTCCAAGTTACAAGATTGCCCCAAACAAAAGTAAAGTAGCCCCCTATTGATCTTCTGTCAACACGTGTTCTTCCATGATTTGCATCGGTATACACCACTATATTTCTTGATTCTCCCTTTTTGAAGAAAATTCCTCTTCTTGGTGTCATCTTTAAATACTTGAGTATTGTATAAGTGGCTTCCATATGATGTTCTTGTGGTTGTGCTAAGAATTGACAAACCACTCCCACTGCATAGCTTATGTCATGTCTAGTATGGGACAAATAAATAAGTTTTTTCGCTAGTCGTTTGTATCTTTCTGCATCAATTGCCACACCATGCTTTTTGAATTCTAGGTTAACAGATGGATCCATAGGAGTTGGTGAAGGTTTAGCTCCTGGCATTCCTATTTCCTTAAGCAAATCAAGTGTGTACTTTCCTTGTGAGACAGAAATGCCTCCTTTTGATCTGGTAATTTTCATTCCAAGAAAGTACCTTAGATGTCCAAGGTCTTTAACCTCAAATGTAGTGGCTAGAGTCTTTTTCAACTTTTATATTTCTCCAAAACATCTCTAGTTGTCATAATATTATCAGCATCTACAATTAAAATAGCAACTTTCATACCTAAGTGCTTGACAAATAGTTAATGATCAGATTGACATTGAATATAACGTGAACTCTTCACCAGTTTTGTAAATCTCTCAAACCATGCTCTTGGTGATTGCTTGAAATCATAAAGAGATTTATATAATCTGCAAGCCTTATTGAGATTCGCATATTCTGCTAGCCCTTCAGGGATCCTCATAATAACTTCTTCAAGATCTCCATTTAAAAATGCATTTTTTACATCCAGTTGGTGCAATGGCCAATCAAGGTTGGCAGCTAGCTAGGGATAGTAATATTCTAATAGTATTCAATTTTGCCACTGGTACAAATATTTCTTGGTAATTAATACGTTGGGTTTGGTAGAATCCTTTTGCTACAAGTTTGGCTTTGAACTTGTTTATAGATCCATCTAAATTGTATTTTATTGTAAAGACCCACTTACATTCTACAGCCTTCTTTCCTGGTGGTATTTGAACTATAGTCCACATCTTATTCTTTTCAAGAGCCTTGAGCTCTTCATCAATAGCAACTTTCCACCTTGGATCTTTGACGCTTCATCAAAATGAGAAGGAACTTTCTCTTCTTTAAGTTTACTCACAAAACTTTTCATACAAGTAGATAGCTTGTCATAAGAAACAAAATGGCTAATAGGGTGCATATTGCACTGTCTTACCCCTTTTCTAAGTGCAATTGGCCAGTCGAGATCATCAGGAACTAAAGATTGGGTTGAGTCTTGACCCTACCATCACTCAAGAAGATCCCTACTGTTTGGAATGACTTCTTCCTCTTCAGCATTATCTATTTCGGCCTCAGATTCCTCCATTACAGTGTTCGGCAAGGCATCATTAGGCACTATTCTAGGTTCGAATAGAGGGGATGGTAATTTTGGGTTAGATTCTGGAATGGAAACAGATTCAAGTTTGGTATGGCTTGTGATTTCAGGGTGTAGAAGGCTTAGGTTAGGATTAGGTTCAATAGGATTGGGTTCTGGTGTAATATTAGGCTAATAATGTCGTAAAGGCTCCCATTTGCATATATTCTCCCCCTGAATGGGAGAATTAGTGTAATATGCTTGATCCTCGACAAACTTAACATCCATGGTGACAAAGTATTTTCGAAGTGAGGAGAGTAGCAATTGTAGCCCTTTTGTGATGTTGAATATCCTAAAAATAGACATTTAATGGCTCAGGTTTCAAATTTGCCTCCCTCTTTGTGATAAACATAGGCTAAGCATCCAAAAACTTTCAAAGGAAGATTGGTGGCAGGTAAAGTGTTTGGTAGGTTTGTGTAAGAGGGTCCATTAGTGTCTTAAAATTGAGGGTTTTGGGGGGTAGTCTATTTATAAGATGCACAGCTGTGAGGACAGCTTCTCCCCAATATTGTTTGGGAACATTATGAATAAACATAAGGGCTCGAGTTACTTCTAGGATGTGTCTATTTTTGTGTTCTGTTGTTCCATTATACCGGGGGTGTTAGCACAGCTGGTTAGTGAACTATGCCTTGATCTTGGAGATAATTTTGAAGGTTTTGGCTTCGGTATTCTCGGCCATTGTTGCTATAAAGTGTTAAAATTTGGGTTTGAAACTGTGTTGTAATTATTTTGTGAAATTTGATAAAAATGGAAGGCAAATCAGATTTTTCTTTCGTAAGGAACACCCACGTGAGGTGAGTGTGGTCATCAATAAACGTGACAAACCGTTTAGCTTGAGATAAAGAGGGAATTCGAGGAGGTCCCCGAATGAAAGATTAATCACTTTTATTCATAAGATGAGGGAACAACTTTGACATGTAATGAAAATCGGAATGACATAGTCTATAGTGCCATAACAGTGCCTCTTTATTCTCACATCTAGTAGATAAAGATGAAGAAAACTTCACAACATTGTGGATTCTCTTGAGAATCACGTTTCTCTAGAAATCTTCTAAGTAGATCTAGTTCTTTTTTGGTAAATTCTGATTTACTTTTCCCTTCAGTAGTTCCTAAATATCCTCGACCTTCTTGCTTTCCTCTCTTTGAAGGTTTTCCATTCAGCTTCCAACAAATCTCTCTTGTGTGACTTTTCTTTCTGCAATAATCACACCATCTATTCTGTTCTTATTGTCATCATGAGTTGCACCTTTGGATATTAGGGCACTCGGTTGGCTCGTTTCATTGGAATTGTCACTACTCACTAATTTCTTCCAGCTTTCTTCACTCCTCACAATGAAAAAGACTTCACGGAGAAAGGGCAATTCTTCAAGTCCCGTTATTCTCCCACGAACTTCTTCAAAAGATGCATCTAATCCAAGAAGAAATTTGAAGACCCTTTTTCCTTCTTTAATTTTTGTATATATTGCAACATCTCCAACACACTTCCAAGCTGCTGCCTCATAAGAATCAAGTTGCTTCCATTTGACAACTAATTCAGAGTAGTATTGAGTCACTGAAAGGTTGCCCTTCTTGAAATCATGTAGAAATCGTTCAATTTCAATGATAGCAGCCTTGTTTTTGACAGCAGCAAACATATCTCTGGCTGCATCCCATACTTCTTGTGCATTTGAAAGAAAGAGAAGTGTGCGCTGATTTCTGTGGTCACAGTGTTAATAAGCCACACCTGCACCATTGAGTTTTCAGCTTCCCAATTTGCATATTTTTCATCTGTGGTTGTTGGTTTTTTTGTAGTTCCAGTAAGGTATCCATACTTGCCTCTACCTATGACTAATAGCCTCACACTAGCAGTCCATTGGAGATAATTCTCGCCATTGAGGCAATGAATGGCAATAGAGGAAGGATGGGTCTCAGATGCACTAGGATTGCTGGTCACATTGGCTGCCAAACCAGTGGGGTTTGTTGGTGCTAGGTTAGGTTTTATTTGGCCCATACCAAATCTAATCATGTTGCTTTGATACCATAAAGAACCCTTGTGGTTTTGAGTTAATTTTATTCGAATGAAGCAGTAGAATTTAAATAGGTTACAGTAGCCCTATCTAGATGAGAGGTAGAAGGCCAAAATCTTAAGGTTACATCTGAAATTTGAATTGCAATAACTAACACTAAGTAGGGTTAGGGTTTTAGGCCGCAATGCTAATTAGGTTTAGAGCTTTGAGCCCCACAGCCCAATCCTTACTAACATTTTGGAAACTCTATGCAAGTGCAGCTTGTCAATGAGGAAGGCAGGTTGCATGGGGAAGGCAAATTGACAATCTTGTTGTGCAGCATTGAGATTACAGAATCCATGGTAGGTCGTTCTTGCACGCACAGTAATCCTTGCACGCACAATAATTTGATATGTATGCATTTCATAATATCCTTTTCAAAATATGGGTTATTTATCGTATGATCTGTCAAAGGTATCATATTCTCTTCATTTCATAGTTTCCACACCTGAGAACACAAGTAACCATGAGTTTTAGATATGAACTTTAATACTTGAAAAGTTAAATTTTTGAAATAGAGTGCTTATAGATCCTAAGAGGCTCAAAGCTTGCTGATCATTGTGGAAGCTTGTATTTTTCCTCCTGCTGATTTTCTCCAATAACAAAACTCCAAAACTAAAGATATTTGATTTCTTTTTTGGGGGCGGGGGCGGGGGAATCTTCTGTTGCATATGATGGAACTATCTAGCCACTGCATTTGTATTAAGTTGTAAACATTGAAGAAATTAACTCTAGGAGAACATTTGGAGTTCTATACTACTACAGCTGAAAATGTTAACTTTCTATGTTCCAACTACGCTTCTTGTATAGCCCTCATCTTTGCTAACTCCAAAAATCCTTGCTGTACTGAAATATATCTTAGGATTTAGCTCTTCATCCGATAAGATGTTGCTTGCCTTGAGATCTTTATGTATAATTCTCAGTCTTGAATCTCTATGAAGGTAGGGCAAACCTCAAGCAGTTCCTTCTATTATATGATAACGCTTTTGCTAATCAAGGACATCGTAATTGAGTGGATCTGCAGTATATTGCAAGTGGAAAGAAAAACTTATTGAATCTCCAAAAGCTAAAGTTGAGGAAACTAAAATCTACGAGGATGAATCAAGAATTTCCTCTTGCTTCCCTAATTTATGTGCATATTTTTAACAAAGATCTCTTTTTCATAAAACTATTGTTGGGGCACTTATAAAATAAAGAAAGTAAAACCTACCAACCGAAGAGATGTGCAGCCAAGCTCCTATTTGGCATGAATTCATAAATTAATATTTTTTCACCTCCCACACAACAATCAAGAAGTCTCATGGGATTGTGATGCTGAAGTTTAGAAATTACCACCACCTCAGTCATAAATTCTTCACGTCCTTGTCCTGCTAAACTTGAAAGTCTTTTAACTGCAACTTCTTGTCCATCTTGAAACTTTCCCTACAAGAATATTTGCAAAGCTTTTATATAACCTTCGTAATTTCATAGAAGATGAGCATTATGAGGCTGGCCATACTTCGTATACTGGATTAAAACCACCCTGTCTAATCCTATTAGCAGAATGAAAGTTGTTGGTTGCAGCTGCAAGCTTTTCAAATTCAGACAGTTGTATTTCCTTCAGCTTATCACTAGAGATTTCGTTCTCTGTTAATTTCAATGGTTCTTTGGTTTGTGGCAAAAATAATTATTTACATTCAGAATGAGCAAAAACAAGCAGACACATTTGGTTAAGGTTTTTTTTTTGGGGGGGGGGGGGGGAGAAAATCTGTATCTATTGGATGCCTTGTTTTGTGGCTTTACTATTTATACCCCCAAAGACCATTAAAATGCAGGAGACCTTTAAGGTGTAATGTAATGGCAATATGAAAATAGAATGTAGTAACTAATGCAAAATGTCATGCAAAATCAATTCAACTGAAAGTTGAATAAACCTTGATTATGACCATTGCCTTAATTTTTTTCAAATGAATCTTTAAGTTTCATTTTGATAGCATTATTGTATCATCTTTCTTTTAGAATTCAAAATGAGTTCAGATTCAATAGTTGAAAGTGAGACCACATTCACAACTTAATTTATAGCATACAAATGAGAACTAACCTGAAGTGGTAGTTGAATTCACAAGTCAATCCCATGTTGAGTGCCTTGCTCAATGTCACAGGTTTGAGCAATTGAGAATTAGGGTGTGTTTGGGTGAAAACCAAATTATGGTTTTAAAAGTGATTTTACAATATACGAAACAAATATAGGAGAGAAGTTTTATCTCAACGTGCGTAAAAGTGCTTTTCAAAAGCACTTTCGAGGGAAACCAGATCTTCTCTTAAACCATAAAATGTATGGACAAGAGACACTTTGTTTCAATTGAGCTGCAACATTTTAGCTTAAATTACTATGATCAAAACATTTATTTCTCTTGATTCTTGAGTTCAATACCTTGATGTTCAGCAGAACGTCTCCTTATCACATATGTACAAGGGAGTGCCATGGAATATATATGTGTGTAGCTAGTGGAAAAAGAAAAAAGTGTTAGATTATATCTAATACAACTAGTGGCTAGTACAATATAAATTGAAAATAAATATAAGAAATATTTTATAAAAATTAAAGTTTAGATGATGGTCAATTGAAAAAAAATATATTGTATTAATCTTGAAAAGTTTTCAAGTTTTAGTTAACATTTTGATCCGATATTGATGGTCTTGATTTATTTTCTGATTTTAGGGTATTGAGAGAATTCAACAGAAGAAATTGATACTCTTATAGAAGTGTTAAACTATATCAAAAGATTAGATTAGTGGGGTGTGGGTAGAGGTCATTAAAAAGGAATATTATTAACAAGTCTAAAAGAAGTTTTTCAAAATTAAAATTGATTAGATTATACTTAAAATCAGCTATATGATCAGATAGATTAAGTGGATTAGCCGTATTATCATTGGAAAATGAGATGTTAAATTACTTGATTATAAATCATTAATAAGTGATCTTGCAGTTCAAAAAGCTAGAAGAATAATATTGTCATTGATAATTAATATCACCGTAGGCTTTTTTAGTGAATTCGCCTAGCGCTCAAAAACTTTAGGACACAGCTCTGGTCCTCCGTAGTTTTCAAAAGTTGGTAGTTCGTGAATTTCAAGGAGCCAATTCACCATTTACAATTAAAGTGTCGCACAGGAGCATACATTACATTGTTCAAGTCCTAAAGACATCATAAAATCATGATAAAAGATGTCATCAATAACATGATTAGAAATGAAATGAAATGAAAGGATAGTTCTATCTGCCCTGGATGTTTGTGATAGTGACATGATTATTCGAGCTAGATTTATGTTCATTCTGGGAACTCTCTGCAAGTGCAGCCTGCCAATTGATGAAGGCAGGTTGCTTGGGGAAAGGCAAATTGACAATCTTGCTTTGCAGCATTAAGATCACAGAATCCATGGTAGGTCGATCCTTTGCAAGTTCTTGCACACACAATAACCCGATATGTATGCATTTCATAATATCCTTTTCAAATTGTGGGTTATATATCGTATGATCTATCAAAGGTTTGATATTCTCTTCATTCCATAGTTTCCACGCCTGAAAGCAGAAGTAACCATGATCTTTAGATGCAAACTCTAATGTTGAAAAGTTAAATTTTTGAAACAGAGTACTTACAAATCCTAGGAGACTCAAAGGTTGCTGATCATTGTGGAAGCTTGTATTTTTTCTCCCGCTAATTGTCTCCAATAGCAAAACTCCAAAACTAAAGACATCTGATTTCTCAGAAAAAATGCCCTCTATTACATATTCTGGAGGCATATAGCCACTGCGTTCATATTTAAGTTTCAAACATTGAAGCAATTAGCTTTGGGAGAATATTGGAGTTTTATACTAAGTACAATTGAAAATGTTAACTTACTATGTTCCAACTACTCTTCTTGTATAGTCCTCATCTTTGCTAACTCCAAAGATCCTTGCTGTACCAAAATCTGATATCTTGGGATTTAGCTCTTCATCCAATAAGATGTTGCTTGCCTTAAGATCTCTATGTATAATTCTTAGTCTTGAATCTCTGTGAAGATAGAGCAAACCTCGAGCAGTTCCTTCTATTATATGATAACGCTTTTGCCAATTCAAGACATCACCATTGAGTGGATCTGCAATATATCCCAAGTGGAAAGAAAAGCTTTTTGAATCACCAAAAGCTGAAGTTGAGGAAACTAGAATCGACAATGATTAATCAAGTATTTGCTCTTGCTTCCCTAATTTATGTGCATATTTTTAACAAAGATCTCTTTTCATAGAACTTAGGGCACTTGAAAAATAGAGAAAAGTCAAATGGTAAAACCTACTAACCAAAGAGATAGGCAGCCAAAGTTTTATTTGGCATGTATTCATAAATTAACATCTTTTCACCTCCTTCTACACAGCAACCAAGAAGTCTCACGAGATTGCGATGCTGAAGTTTAGAAATCACCACCACCTCAGTCATAAATTCTTCGCGTCCTTGTCCTGTTACACTTGAAAGTCTTTTAACTGCAACTTCTTGTCCGTCTTGCAATTTTCCCTGCAGGAATATTTTTAAAACTTCCTGATAACCTTTTAAAAGTTCATAGAAGATGAGCATTATAAGGCTAGGCATACTTTGTATACTGGACCAAAACCACCCTGCCCAATCTTATTAGCAGAATGAAAGTTGTTGGTTGCAGCTGCAAGCTTTTCAAATTCAAACAGTTGTAGTTCCTTCAGCATCTGGCTATTGATTTCGTTCTCTGCTATTGTCAATGGTTCTTCTGTTTGTGGCAATAATAATCATTTGCATTTAGAATGGGGGAAAACAAGGAGTTGCATTCATTTTAGATTTAAAAAACAAACAGAAAATCTATATCTACTGGATGACTTTTTTTGTGGCTTTACTATTTTTGCCCGCAAAGCCCATTAAAATGCAGGAGGCCTGTGAAATGTAATATAATGGCAATATGAAAAGAGAATATAGTAACTAATGCAAAATGTCACCCTTTTTTGCCTAGCAAAATGTCACCCAAAATTAATTAAATTGAAAGTTGAATTAACCTTGAATATGTGTTTGCTTAGTCATTTTTAAGTGAATCTTAGTTTCATTTTGATAGCATATTATGATATTATAGTATCAGCTTTTCTTTTAGAATCCAAAATTACTTCAGATTCAGTAGTTGAAAGTGAAAGCCCACATTCATAGTTTCATTTTGATAACATATTATGATATTATAGTATCAGCTTTTCTTTTGGAATCCAAAATTACTTCAGATTCAATAGTTGAAAGTGAAAGACCACATTCATAGCTTAAGTTATAGAATACAAATGAGAAATATCCTTAAGTGATAGTTAAATTGATAAGAAGTCAATCCCATATTGAGGGCCTTGCGCAATGTCACGCAAATGAGAATTAATCTTGTTTTGAACCATAAAATGTATCGACAAGAGACACTTTTTTCGATTGAGCTGCAACATTTTAGTTTAAATTACTATATCAAATCATTTGTTGTTCTTGATTCTTGAGCTCAATACCTTGATGCTTAACAGAGCGTCTCCATATTGCATATGCACATGCTGCGATTAGAATTATTCCGACTGCCGATGGAATCAAAATTATCACTGCTAATCTACTCTTTTCCTCTGCATCACATGAAAACAAAAATCATTAGTCTCATTTTGCAGAGAAGTTGAGGGATTAGATTTCAAGCATTGAGTTAAGAAATTGATAAGTTACTCAGTTCTGAATCTGCCAGACGAATGTACAGGTCGAGACCACCACTTGACAGCCTTTGTGTGTCAATCAGTTTTTCACTCCACATCATACAACCAATGCCCGCATCATGGGCATATGCTAAGCAGGAACAATTGTTCAAGCACTGGATTCTGCAATCTGGTGATGCTGATACAGTGAAAGTCCCATTTGGTAGGTCTGGAACTTTGGTATTCTTTAACTGCACAAACCCATCATCATCATGTCCGTTTCTGTTCTCATTTTTGAGTCTTTCACACTTCAATGGCTTCCTCCTTGCGCATCCACTATTCCAGTTTCCTTTATTCCACTCTTCAGCATTTTTTGGAACAAAACCTCTCAGACAGCTACAAATTGGGTTTCTTTGTGGATTACAGCTTCAAATGATCCACAAATGCCATAAATGTCACAGTCTGATTGCTGCACTGTCCACTGCGGCACCCACTCTTTCTTATTGTCATCCCAGTTATGAAATACCAGTTTCCCTTCAGAGTTCAGCTTATAGAATGATAAAGGAGAGAGGTTTATATATACAAAATATAAATAGAAAGTACCATTTACTTTTTGCAAAGTTAATCCATTGAGATACTGATCGTACAAATTGGGTATGCCAGTGAAAATTTGACCATTCCACGGACCTCCACGCCAATATGGGCGACTGTTGTTCCAAACAAATGTTTGAGGAACTGTACTAGGTCCCATAGAAGCTGTAAAGCTTCCCATTGATGGATCAGAAGGGCTCTTCCATGACGTCAACATGTATTTCTGACCTACTTGTGCATTATAACCACCATTAGTGCGTTGCAGCATTGTATCAGAAAGATGGTGGAAGCTTTGCCATATCACTTTTCCTGTGATATTGTTCTGCAGCACAAGATTTCCAGAATCCTGCAGCTGCAATATGACGTGAGATGTGTCATTGTCTGATCCATCTGATGACCAAACAGCACGTTCCTTTCCATCTAGTATCACAAGATTGCCACTTTCAGATATCTTGAGCATCCCAGAAGAATCTGTGAGTGGTTCGTTTCTGTTAGCCACCCATACCACTGTGGCCTTTAACATGTACCAAATTCCTAGGTAACGATTGGATGAGTTGTCAGGGCTAAAAAATCCAAGTGTAAAGTTGGTGCTATCAGAGGTTAGAGTATCGG